>NC_050180.1:9806915-9911915 GCF_008315115.2 Sander lucioperca
ATTTACCATCTAATACTGTATTTTGTTAATTAGTTACACTGATTGTTTGTATTATTACTGTCCACTTTACTGTGTTGATACAAATATGTTTTAATACCAAAACATGTTTTGGCAACAGTTATTTAAGCTATGTGATATGGAGTTAATTTGCTAAACTCTAATTCTGACTCTTCAAAAATGGGTCTGAGTGATCACTTGATCACATTCAGTGGTTATTAAATAAAAAGTACACCCACAGTAGCCTGCTGTAGCCTTTTGGTCTTCAGGATTAGATTGAAACAGAAATTAAAACAAGTGCTCAATGTGTTGCTGGGCTGCCATCTACAAGTACACACACTCTTTTAAAAGAGTGTTAGGCTGCCACACCCCACTACACTTCCACCTCAACAATAGCACCATACTAATTTGGCATCAAAGTACCCACATTCATCCAAGGTCCCATGCTGATAGAAACCCTCTGAATACAAAACACTGTTTCAGCAGTGTTGCACATTGCGATCTTAAATATTATAATTAGTGGTCATCAGAAGAAAATGCAAAATGACAGTTTGAAATACTGAAAGTTTTCTCACTACTGTCTTAAGCAACTGCACAACTTTCACTTCCTTCTCTGCCATGACCCCACCACCATGTGCAGCCAGTGAGTGCATGGAAATCAGCTGTTGTGTCATGTACCTGGTTCCAGCTTTCATTTGCATCCTGTGCATAAGCACCAAGCTCAGCTACACCGTTCAAATTTAACAACAGCTCAAAGACATGTAGCCATGTCTCAGAGCTCCGCAAAGGAAACACACATCATTACAGATAAGCAGCAACCACATATAGCCTATGTTAACCCCTTCTCCTTTTTTCTAATCTGCATGGGTTTGCCTGAATGTTTGACTCAATCTAGAAAAATGTGGAACATACAGTATATCATGCATGTGCAACAGTAATTGCAATAGCCAGGGTGTCTTGAAAGAATGGAAAATATAGGCTGTAATAAACCGTTCCCATCTATTCATCACATCCCACAGATGACAGCAGCGGCTGGGAAAGGAAAAAAATGTGGGGGAGACCGGTTTTAATGTCATTCTGGTGAGTTCCACCTGTTTTGCTCCTCATTTTTTTGTTGCAATCATTTAGATGTTTGTTTTCTACGTTCTGCTTAATCAATTTCTCTTAAACACATAACAAAAATCATGACAAAATACTTGCCTTTATTGAGCTCTTTTATTCAAAGTCACCACAGGAACCTTAAATCACACATTTTACCTTTTTTTTTTTATTATTTTCTATTTTTCTCTCTTAAATGTATGATTTTATTTCATTTTTACTTTTTACATGTAATCCATAGTTTTGACAGTGTAGCTGCAGTCTTGATAGCTTGGTTTCCACTAGGGGAAAAAAATAAAGACTAAGGCTAAGTGAACCATTGTGCAACCATTTGTCATCTTGGAGAGATTTACCATAAAATTGACGGATGCATGGAATTATTTGCAAGACTGTACTCCCCCACACTAAATACAGCTAATAACAGTATTTTCATTAATATCTTAAACTTTTCTACATACAATTGAAATTAAGTACAATATTCAGCAATATTTTACATTTTTCTAAACTCAGTTCCTTGTCCTGGAACAACAGGGGAGGGAAGAATAATCCCAGCTCTCCATCCTGGATTTCCTGATAAAAGCACATTCACACTTGCACCTGTCTCTGCAAATATTCACTCCATCCATCATTTATTTGAACTGAATCGTGTTTGACCGACAAAGTAAATAATGCGTTTCCTGTTAAATGCCAGATCTGGCTGGCTCCAGCTGCCTTGCTGGTCAAAGTTCACCTTTGTTCAACTTCAACCTGAAAAGAAGTGCTTTGATGCATCTCATGTCATGTTTGAAAATTAAGAAGTCAATCTTGCAGTGTGCCATTACCATGTTTTGTACAGTATTATAGGCCTACTAGTGGCTGCGTTATTGCTCTCATAAACAGGTTATGATTGCTATGCTGAATATTTCATTATTTTTTATTCATTCCTTTGGAATTCATTCTTATTTAGAGAAACATTTTAAGGCAAGTTTCAGACTGACTCCAAATTTACATCACATGCTAAACGTACAAACAGCAGCACATGAATGTCTCGCTTTGTCAGACCCTCCTCCAAAGCGCGCTGAAGGAGGGTCTGGCTACTCCACAGCATTCAGAGATGGGAGGAGAACGTGCTCTGGTTTAATAGCATTTCTTTAAACCAATCAGAATCGTCATGGGCGGTGCTAAACTCCGCACAGAGCCGCTGCAAAATAGTCGTGCGAGAGAAAACTCAGATTGGACAGATAGTCTAGCTAGCTGTCTGGATTTACCCTGCAGAGATCTGAGGAGCAGTCAACAATAGTCCTCATAAATCCACCGAATTTAAAATTTCAACTCAAAGAAAGCGGAAGGAAATGGAAAATACATGCATCCGGCGCAATTTCCTGCAGCACCGGAGCAATCCCAGAAGTGGAACGCGGAGGATATAGACTAATGAATGCATGACTCTGAATAGTTGCAGCAAGATCGAAAAAAACTAACCATCAAAACGTACACAGGCCCATTCTCCTCTCCTTAAAGGTCCCATGGCATGAAAATGTCACTTTATGAGGTTTTGTAACATTAATATGAGTTCCCCCAGCCTGCCTATGGTCCCCCAGTGGCTAGAAATGGCGATAGGTGTAAACCAAGCCCTGGGTATCCTGCTCTGCCTTTGAGAAAATGAAAGCTCAGATGGGCCGATCTGGAATCTTCCCTATAGAGCTCAACAGTGCCGCCCACAGCGGGTCCCAGAAGTAAAAATACAATGCAATTTCTCCATTGACAAATTGGAGTATAAGCCATAAAATCATAACCATCGATGGTAGACTTAAAACCAGCTACGACATGACTAAGCGATTGTATATGCTCATATAGATGCCAAAAGTTCATGAGGCACCAACCTTGTTTTGAGATAAATGTCTTTTCTTCGCAATGTCTTGGATAAGAACGTCATTACCCACAATCCTGAACAATCCCACAGTGATGCCTCTGATTGGTGGAATTCATGCTGTTGAGGAGGGGGAGGAGGGGGAGCTGCCTGCACGATGAGTCATGCGCATGCCCAAAATGATAATCCTGTTTTACGAGGATTGACGACACTGCACGAAACACGATCGGTTCCACGCTTCTACTGTTAGCCTCCACCGGGAAGCTAACGTTAGTTTAGCTAACAGCTAATTCGGCTAACCGCTAGCTGACAGCTTGATTCAGTCTAAAATAACGTTAACTCAAACTAAACACTGGGTAAAGCAGGCTACAGCTGACGTAACAGCTGTTATATATTTTAACGGTTATTTTCAGGTTTTATTTTGAGGGTCTTTTGCAGCTATTACATGCTGTCTCAGATAGCGGTTAGCTGAATTATCTGTTAGCTAAACTAACGTAGCTTCCTTTCTTCAGTGGTGTGCGGTGGTTTATCGGATGAGTAGTTCCTTCGCTCGATAATGAAACTATGTACACAGTCTTGTACCTTTGACTTTTTTTGGATTTTCTGTTCGTTTTTTCAGTCAAAATTATATGTTGTATGCTTATGAGTCACGTCATAGCTGGTTAGCCTAAGGCATGGTCTAAAACTCTTTATGTACGGATTTTTCCAGACGGGAAATGGGAGAAATTAATGGGAAATTTACTTCCGGAACCCAAGGTCTCTCAGAGGAGGGGCAGGACTGTTGAGCTCTATATGACGTCATAAGGGGAAAGGTTACCTCCCCTTTCTCTGCTTTGCCCGCCCAGAGAATTTGGCCCGCCCATGAGAAAGAGAGAGACATCATGGCTTGCAAACCATGGATGTATTAAGAGAACTGGATACAGTGTTCGGCGGGAAGCCCCGTACGTTCCAATGAGAGTGCTCAAAAGCGCATAAAGCAAACATGGAGCTCGGCTCTTCCACATTGTTGGCCCATAACGCTGGTTGGCTCACGATGGGCATGCGCACTAGCAACAATTTGTTTGCGTTGTCGTAGCAACTGGTAGCAACATGCGCGTTCATGAGCTTCTCTCTCGTGTCTCTTACAAGTGGCGAACTCATGAACTCGCCGTTTTCATTGTCTAAAATATTCACTAACGTTAAACACTGTGTCTTCGTTGTTCCCGATCGTTTACATGCTTAGCTAAATAAACGATAGATGTATTTAGCTAGACAACCAAGGAGATTTAATAATTATGTTGTGCTACTAGCTAGCTACCTACTAACTAGCGCTAGCTAGCAGTTAGCCTGCAGTTTCGTGAACAGAGCTCATCCATGGCTTCAGCTCTCATCCACGTTACAAGCTTTACAGCATACAGCCCTCGGATGTATCATAAGAGAGAACCAAGGTGATCTAATCACTATGTCTGTAGTAACGTTATGTAGGCATATAGCTAGCTATGTATAGATCTTAATACAACCATGCTAGCTACCCCTGATGTTAGCAACTAGCTAGCTAGCCGATAGCCCGCCAGTTTGGGAAACGCTAATGACGTTACATCCATGTAGCTAACAGGCTTTACAGCATACATACATCCCTCGGATGTATCATAACTTCATAAGATAATACCATGGACGTATTCATAGAACACATGGTGAATTACAACCATTAGCTATATCCATTATTATAGCTAGCTACATGAGCTCGGGAGAACAGTCATGTGAGCGGGCGGGCGCAGTCTCACGGCTCTGCTCGCGTCCACTATGCGTGTTCATCATGCCAAATTTAATAATTCTGGATTCGCTTCTAGTGAATGTTAAAAATGTTAAAAACGTAACGTTTTAAACAAGGACCCTTTCAGTGTTCGGGCTGGTAAGTTGATATACCCAGAAACAAATTATCCGCTGAAATATAGACGTTTCTTTCGCCATGCAAAGTCTATGTGAAAAGTCTTTCTGGGCCATGGGGCGCAGTACCACCGTTATCCGCTAAGCCCATGGTGGCTTTTAGACTCGCCGCTCTTCCTGGGGGCTTGTTGCAAACGAGTGAAGCATGGCAGCTGGTCAAGGCCACACCCCCACCCTCCACCTTGCCCCCCCCCCCCTCTCCTCCTCAATAGCATTTAAAGCTACAGACACAGAAATGGCACATCCTAAGGAAAGCTCATTGTGGGACTGGCTCTAGTGGCTGTAATTCTGCACCAAGGCTGAATTTTGAAAGAGACTTCAGATACAGTATTAGGGGACCACTAAGGCCTATATAAAAGCATCCAAAAAGCAGCATGTCATAGGACCTTTAATATAGCCTTCATGTCTTTCAGTTTCGCAGCTCCTTGTGTATTCACCCTATACACACAAAATCAAATGAAACATTATTTTAACATTCAACTTGAAGATAATCTATTTATCCATCTATTTGATATTCATCCTGTGTAGGGTGGAGGGAGGCTGGATACAGTATAAGGGCAACACATAGGCTACATCATACAACATAAATTATTTACATTTTCCTTTTGCCTGTAATATGCCCTATGGGTAGTGCAGGGCTTGTAGGTAGCCTACTGTCTCTGTATGGCAAGGTGCTGCATTGGAATTTCATTTCAGATGAGTTGAAAATATCTAGGCTACAGTGAATACTACACACCACCCACCACGTCTGGGACAGGTCTGCTTGTTGTCCCCAGAGTCAGAACTAAACAGGGGGAAGCAGCGTTTAGTTTTTATGCTCCACATATCTGGAACAAACTCCCAGAAAACTGCAGGTCTGCTGCAACTCTCAGTTCTTTTAAATCAAGGCTGAAGACCTATCTTTTTGATGTTGCCTTTCTTTAAATAACTGTTCATTTCTTATACTGAAGTTGCATTGTTGACACTGGACAATCTATATAAGCATATAAAGAGAAATTCCTATTTTATCAGCTTTTTAACTGTTTTAACTGCTCTTTAATGTTTAATTTCTTATACTAGATATATATACACTGTAACTTTTATTTTCATATTTTATCTGTTTTTAATTTTTTAATCTGTTTTTATGTAAAGCACTTTGAATTGCCCTGTTGCTGAAATGTGCTATACAAATAAAGCTGCCTTGCCTTGTCTATATATGCACAGATATGTAGCCTAATATGCAGGTAGCTTTTACTGAGAAGAAGAAACCCACACATGCACAATGCACACAAAGCGTGCACATTTTATTTTGTCAAGCCCATGTGTAGGCCTATTACATATCCGTTGCACGCCGTTTCACACCGTTCCGAGGAAACCTGTTGTTTAACACCGTTTTGAGATTGAACATGCACTAGGTGAGCTCGAGCTACTACGTCATCAAATAGGCTAAAATCGCAACTTTCATTTAATTTATAAAGAATGTTTTCCTATCTTTGGAACCAACTTTGGGCAGACATGGGGGGCAAACTTGGAAGAAAAGTAGCCTATGAAAGACACTTTAGTTTAAATATATGAGTTCATATATCTAAGAGGAGCGTTGCGTTGGTGTCAGTGCAATAGCATTTAAGATTACCGACTACTGCAGCTAATTTTCAAATGCCAGGAAGAGGGCGCTATTAGGTTGGTCGTCACAAGCCGAAGAAGAACAAGAAGAAGAACAGCAAAGAGAAAAAGCGGCAAAAGGCCCTTGTTTCAGTAGTTGGACGAAGAAGTCATCCCACTGACGCACCGACTCCAGAGGGAGTGCACCTGGACTGGGACGGAGGGGAGCTATCCTTCTTGGATCCAGATACCAGTGTTGCCATACACACCTTCATACACACAAATTCACCGAAAGGCTGTTTCCATTTGTCAACACCTGGAGTGACCGCCCACTGAAGATATTGCCAGTGAAGCTCTCTGTATAACAACAACACAGTAGAACTGCAAGATCAAAACGATTTCTGGATTAGCTGCTTAGGCTACTATCCATCTGTAAAATGTGAAATGCTAAAGCTATTCTCGGGACATTTTCCTAATAACCAAAATGGTAGCAGCGATTTAGAAAGTATAGTTGGCCACTTTGTTACTGTTTTTCTGTCTCTGGCACACTGTTGAAGTGCCTATAATTATTTGTTATAAAAACTACATTTGTGCATAACTTTGAATGAATGTACTTGTGTAAAGGGTTTATTATGTTGCCTAGACTCATGTTCAACTATTAAAAAAATACAAAAAAAATAGTCTTCCAATGCCGTCACACCCGAGTTGAATGCGTTCCATTTACAAGTCGGATTATAAAAACGGGCTTTGGCGATATGCACCAATATCATATGCACAGGCGAGCATGACGTATTTCCGGTTAAATCTCAGGATGGATGTAAACTTCCGGTTATCGTAGAATGCTGTGCTAACGTATGCTACCATTGAATGCTTGTCGTCAAAAACATCCGAAACGGTTAATTTTCGTCGTTGTTGTTGTTTATCTTAATGTTTATGTTAATGTTTTTACTTGTAATACTTCGTCTTGACTTATAACACGATGACGTGTAAACGTACGAAAGTGTCCTTTCAAAAACGGGATGACAGCTCTTCCAGCCATCACTGCTGTGTGCCGCAATGTACAGTGTCTGCCAGATGCAATTCTTCTGTTAGTTTTTTTACTTTTCCCAAAGACAGTGAATTACATAGACGGTGGGTGATTAACATTCGACGAGTCAACTTTCTTACAACAAACACACGAGTCTGCAGCCGACACTTTCTAAGTGAAGATGTGATAGAGCCTCCGACTCCAGCTGGGCGCAGACGTCTGAAGAAGGGAGCTGTTCCAGTGCTGTTTGAATGGAACAATTTCAGTCTTCCAGCCCCACGGCCCGGAGTTTGGGAAAGGACCGAGCGTCCCAACACAGAAGCCATGAATGATCCGTCTGTGGAATTGGACTGTCCTCCTGACCATGACTACTGCAACAGTACTGAACCTGCTGCGCTGGATATGTCCCTTGACCACAATGAAGAACTAAGTGTAGAGATAGCAAGGCTCCGAAATCAAATTGAGGAGATAACTATCAGCAGCAAGTTCTGCTTGGAGCGGTTTGCTGGATCTGATGATGACATAAGGTTTTTCACAAGGTAAATTAAAATGTCCAATGTGTTTAATATATAGGCCTATGTATTTGAGCTGTCAACAATGACTAGTATTATTATCTGTTTAAATGTTGCATGTGTGATGTGTGTTGTTGTAAGCTACTGGAAACCTTGAATTTCCCTCGGGATGAGTAAAGTATCTATCTAAAACTATCTAGATCTAGGCTATCTACTAGCGCTTTAATTGTACTTTAAAATACTGAGAAGAGCAGTAAGCAAAAGGACTGACGTGTGCGTGGTCCAGTTTCTGACCTTAGTGCCAAATGTTCTAAGATGTTTAACTGTCAATAAGGATGCTAACATGCTTGCAATTTAATGTTTTGTATGGACACTTAACATATAGAAATGTAACACGTATGTCCCACAGGTTTGCAAGTCATGCCCACCTGATGGCCTTTTGGAAGCAGATAGAGCCAGCCACCCGCAAGATCATACGGGTGACAAGAGCACGAAGTGTAGCAAAGACTGATGAGGTCTCTCACACTGGCAATGCAACGGTGAATATATTTTACAGTTGTTCTAACAAAGCAAGATATATTGCATCACCTTATCATCTTGAAAGTTAAGCCAGTAACAATCTATTTGTGTAATGAGGTAATAATGGAATTCTTACTCTTTTCAGGTTCTTCAACCCATTGACGAATTTTTTCTCTTCATGAATTTCTTGTCATTGGGTCTGATGCAGAAGGATCTGGCCCACAGATTCAAAATCCACCAGTCAACTGTAAGCCGCATCATAAATACATGGGCTAACTTCCTGTATACTGTACTAGGGGCTGTGGGTATTTGGCTGGATGAGGAGACTGTCAAATCTCACATGCCAGAGGTTTTTCAGGGTTACTCTGACACACAAATTATTTTGGACTGTACCGAAATACGCTGCCAAACACCTAGTTCTCTTCTCCTCCAGAGTGAGGTGTTCTCAAACTATAAATCACACTGTACATTTAAAGGATTAATTGGGATGGCCCCTCACGGCGCAGTAACCTTTGTGTCGTCTCTCTATGAAGGTGCCATCAGCGATAAAGAGATTCTGAAGCAGTCTGGCATTGTGGCTATCTTAAACCCATCTATGGCCATAATGGTTGACAAGGGTTTCCTTGTAGAAGACTGTGTGCCCTGCAAGGTCCACATACCTACCTTTCTGTGTAAGAGAGCACAACTGTCTGAGCCAGAGGTCAGGAAGACACAATCTATTGCCAGACTGAGAGTCCACGTTGAGCAGCTCATTCGCAGGGTTAAGGAACATAAATTATTCAGTACAGTAATCCCTCTTTCATTGACGGGCAGCATTAATCAACTTTACACAGTTGCCTGTCTTTTGGTCAATTGTCAAAATGGGCCCCTGGTTAAAGCCTGGGCAACCAATGGCTAATGTTGGCAGCACAATCCTAAAATGAACACTCATGGATGGCTATGGAACAAATAGGCTGTGATGAAATATGTCTTTTTTTTCAAAAATGTTTTTATTGAGCCACAGATTATTGTACAGACAGTAAATTAGTCAAGTCAGCGCTCACTTTTTTATAACGGTAACAGTAAAGTTACAACTATTAATCTGTATACATACAATATTCAGTACAGAAAAACAGAATTAAAGCACATAGTGCGAAACCAAAGCATAAATAATAAAGAAATGAGGATAGAGGAAAAAAAAGGTAAGAGTGCATACAAGAAAGTCTCAGTATTTGTATATGTATTTGTTATAATTTGATATGTTACAATTTGTATATGTGACAATTAAAGGGGAACTATGCAGTTTTTTTCAGCTTAATTTACCTTAACTGAACATTTTCGGAGTCATTAGAATGGTTATATGAAAGGAAACGGCAGACTGACCAAGAGAGGAGTCAGACACGAGTAAACATAGGAGCTGCCAAATGTCTATTCTGAAGCAGTAGGGGGAGCTCTATAGAGAAATCCATGAGCAAAAAGCGTGAAAACAGCCAAGAAATGGCCAAAACTGCATAGCGCCCCTTTAATATTACAATGTTGTAAATAAGACAGTTGACAAAATAAATTTTAAAATGATTGTACAATAATTCATGTGTCTGTTCAGTTACTTTTCATAGAGAGGTATTTTGACATGTATGTGTTAAAGAAAAACAAATCACATCTCTCTTTCAGTGAGCGTAATACATCGCTGTCTCGGCAAATGCGCTGCACGAAAATGTCATCGTGGGCACAGACAACAAAATCGCACCATTCCATGCCTGTGATGAGTAACTGTCCCTGGACTTGCCAATAATAACAATGGCTTTTCTTCAATTTGTGTAGGCCATGGTCAAATCTCAGGAACTTGCAGTCTATGTAGCTGGCTACATTTGGGCATTTCATTTCAACTAGACCAAATGATGGTCGCTCAAGTGGGTCATATACCAGCCCATCAGGCGATGCACCCAGCCAAGGTGCGTCCGGATGCACGACTAGCCCACACTTTGTCAAATTAAGATTTTTTAGAACTGCATAGTCCTTCAATGCATCTGCTTCCATTTCCAGCCCCCTTTTCATTAGTGGCGTTTGTCTCGTCCCTCTGATAATTCTTTCTGCCAGTTTTTCTGCTGTGCTTGTACCTCTAACATGGCTTACCTCCCGGAAATGTGAAGCAGTCACTCTCTCCTTCCTCAGTGAATGCCACTCGGGTGTTTCACTTTGGCATCTGGTTGCTTCCTCAATCAGGTGTGACTGTGACAAAGTCACAGACAGAGAACTGAGGTGAAGCTTTTCTTGATCCGTCATGATCTCGTATGAACAGCCTGTTGGTTGTAAATGGTAACCGTCCACTGGCACTTTTGGGAACGGTGGTGCATCCTCATGGATGACAACACTGTCAGGTGGAGGTGGTGGGTGTTGATGACAGGATACTGCCAGCTTGTACCTTGCCAAAAATGGAGTCCACGAGTGGTTTGTCAGATGTGATGTTCATTCTGCAGATAAGGGGAAGAGAGTCTGGTTCCATGTCAGCATAGGCAGGTAGTGGGTTGAGGGTTGATGGGTCTGGTAGCTCACCGCTGTAGCCCTTGTAAAGTGTAGATCTGGAATAACAATATCAGGAAAAGTAAAGGGTCCACTAGAAAATACACCAGAATCTAACAGTGATTAATAACATTTATTTCGCAACACATTGTAGTCTGCCTATTTAATTGGACTGCATACCTAATTCCGCTTGCCGGAGTAGCATCTGGTTTGGGCTTCACTACAACCATGGCATCCACAGGTCCTGGCTTCACTCCCTATTTATTTATGAGATGGTATTAGGAGAGATGCTAGTATGCATGTGACACAACTGTCTGGTATTGAAATGATACAAACCATTGTTCGTGGTTTATGCCACTTCTGCTCTGTTTCAGTGCACGAAAGTACAGGAGGGACGACAGACATGCCACATTCAGAGTAATGGGCAGTCTGATATAGTAATGCCACCAAATGATTGCATATCCCACACCCAGCCACACAGGAACAGTAGCTTTTAACAAGCACAACTGGCTGTGAATCACGTAATGTCATCTGAAATACACAGAAGCATAATTTAATGGGTTTTGAAAGACGAGGGTCTACAGCAGCAGGAGTAGGAGCAAAACTTGGTTTTTCTACTTTTTACTGGTGTAAGCAACTTATCTACTGTCTCGTGTCACTTTTGTGCTTTCTGCATCACTTTCCTACTGTCTTGCACCACTTACCTATTGTCTTGTGCCATTTACTTACCTTCAAACAGTATTGGCAGAGCAGTAGGTAAGTGGTGCAACATTGTAGCCTAGTACCAATAACAACAGTAGAGTGAAGGTTTTGCTCCTAATTCCTCTTGATCAAGTACAAAAGCAAGGAAGTTGGGCCATATGTTTATAAAGAAAGAAGTAAAGATGACAGGACAGTTTTGAGTAGAA
This sequence comes from Sander lucioperca, assembly GCF_008315115.2. NCBI lineage: Eukaryota > Metazoa > Chordata > Actinopteri > Perciformes > Percidae > Sander > Sander lucioperca. The sequence goes on from NC_050180.1 coordinate 9,818,829, forward strand.
CATCAGCAGTTTGAAGAACAGCTGAGTGGAATATGTGTCATTGCAGTCATCAAGTCAGGAAAAAGTGGTAATCTCATTATTGTTTACATTTCAAACCAAACTCCAATTTGTTTACAACAGACCCAACAACAAAGCATGGCAATTCCCACTCAGCTACCCTGGTCTGTATTAGGCTATCACTGTTCAGCTATCGTGAAAACCACCAAAGTTCTAAAGTGTTCTCTTAGCAATGGCAACGGAACCTTGAACAAGTTCAACAGAACTTTGAACGTGTCACTTAATCTAGTCTTACTCTCAGCTGGTGTGGTGGCTTTAGTTTCTTCATTGAGCGGTAGCAGTGGGCTCTCACAGAGATCTCATTTGTAGCCCTGTTTTTACCTGATACTTTCATAAAAGTACAAACACATGAAGTGAGAGGTATATAAACGTGATTAAACTTTATTTAAAGCATGATTAACCTGAAGCAGGACGGAGTAATGACTTATAACACCAAAGCAAGGCTTCTAGCTCAGGCTAGCTAGCGTTAGCAAATTACCTTCAAAGTTGCAAAGAAAAGAAGAAACGTAAAATTTGAAGCCTTTATCCAGTTTGCTACGTGGTGTCGTACTAGATGTCCGGACGACCCTCCGTATATTATTAACAGATACTTTAGGTAACTCCAGCAAACACCTTGTAAACTTCATCTCTGCCATCATAACGGTCTACTGTCGCTGTCTAATGTTTTCTTCCGGTAACCGGAAATGCGGAAGTGATGCGTGCATAGAGCCTATACCGTCTTGTATTGCTGAGGTAGGTAGCGTGTAAAATGTTGCTGCGCTATTTTATTGTGTTGTGACCCTTCAATATTTATTGTCTCAAAGTTAATACGATATTAACTAGCTGTTTTGTGCCGTTTTTACGGTTAAATATAGCTAAGTTTTAACGATGCTTTGTTTAACTTTTTCTTTTCGCGCCATTTTCGCGCTGTTTCTGCTCAATGTAAATAACGGAGGCTCTACAGTCAATTTTGAGTGTGTAAATTCTGTTATTTAATGTTAAGGAGTAGTTGCGGATAGTTGGAAACAGTAGACCAGAAGCCAATTAATTGGGATATTTTCTTCTGCAGACATGAGTATCTCTTTGTTAGACGTTATATTATTTTTGTTATCTGTGCAGTCACCCAAACCCACGTACTGTTTAACTTTGCCCACTGAAACTGTTAGAAAGTATAACACATTGTTTCTCATGGTTTTCACATATATTGTTGTAATGTTTTCCCAGTCTATTCTAATTGCTCCTGTTGGCTAGCAATGTGCACATTAAAGGAGAATTCCGGCCAATTTTTACGTTAATCTTGATCGCTATAGCTACGCGAGTACTTTCGATAGAAAAAAAACCTGACCTGAATCAGTGCAGGTAACACGGAGAAGCTGCAGCTACGTACTACAAGCGTCCCCTGAGCTAAAACGGCAGTGGTCGGGGCAAGTTTTAGAGTGCCTTTGTGCCTCTTAACAGACACAAAATGCAATTAATATGTCTGTGCCACATGAACAGGGCCCTTACGTGTCAACAAGATGCGTTTTCAACTCAGACATTGTTTAAATTCACCTACCCTGGTCCCTGTCTCGATCCTGCCGGTAGCTAGCTTGCCCTGCTAGCTGATAGCCGTTAGTTGCTAGCTGCCGTCTGGTGAGTGTATTCAGACAGGCTTCTGTGATAATCATGTCACGTCTTGAAGTTTATTCCCCCCTAAAACAAACAGTAGTACGGTAGTAGCTGTTAGCTGCTAGCTGCCCTCCGGTGAGTGTGTACAGCCAGATAGCCGTTAGCTGCTAGCTGCTGTCCGGTGAGTGTATTCAATCCACGGAGCGCCCGGTGGTCTGGTGGATGTCCTGGATAGGACAGATCATGCCTTCGCAGCAAAAGGTTTAGGTTATTTCCCCCTCAAAATAGGTAATTGAGCACTGTAGTGGTTATGACCATATTAGTGACTATGTAACTACATGGAAATGGGATAAACGATGTCTGTGGCTTGCACAGTAATAGCGTTACTGAAGCTTAGCTGTAGCATCGCGCTGTCTCCTGGGAATTCAGTCGTAGCAGGAAAAGGTAAACAGTAGTGTGCAGATCGGAGCGTAGTGTGTGAAGAGTGAAGAGCGGAGTTGTTCACAAGGGAAGAAGCTTGGAGTAACGTAACTATGGAGAATATAGCAGATATACAACACACAGAAGAGCCTTTTGAGTTTGATGGTCGTCCTTATTTATTCAAACCCGAGTATACAGATGAAGAACTAGCCTCACAAGAGTTGGAAAGAACGAGACAGACAGAGGGGAAACAGGCAGATGAACTTGCTGCTCCAAGCGCAAGCTAAAGCTAGCCTTCAGTAACTGGAGGACATAGCAACACCACCGCCACTCCGTGGATTATTATTGGGATGATTATCACAAAAGCCTGGCTGAATACATGGATTTCTCGGCAACGTCATCACTGCTTGCGCACGCAACTGGGGGGCAGAAAGAAGACGTGTTTCGTGTAGCTAGTAGTAGTAGCAGCATAGCGTAAGTCAAAATGCCAAGGAGTTGTTGCCTGGTAAATTGTACAAACAGAGCCAGTAATGGCTGCCTGATGTTTAACATACCTAGGGGGAAGCATGGTTTTGGCAAAAACCGGCGGAGGTTATGGCTTCAAGCCATAAGAAGGGCAGATTGGGGTCATATGTAAGAGTCAGGCTCCCATTGTATCAATCAGAAAAGTTGCAGCTTGTTCAGTTGTTCAGCTAAGTGATATCTACCTGTCAGGGCTGTAGTACTCGAGTCCGGACCGTAGATAGTTAAAGGTCCGTACTCGAGATAAGTTTAGACTGCTAGCTAAAGCTACGCCGATGTTTTGCTAACGTTAGCGCAACAGCGTTAGCCTAGCCTGCTAGGTAAATATTACGACTGCCTTCTGAGTTTCCTATATCTGCGTCCACGTTGTCAACATAAGACCTGTGGCGTTAGTGCTCCTTTTGTACCATAATGTTATTGAATAAAATATTAAGCTTCGCTCCTACGAGATGGGTGGGTTTTTATTACGTTACACACAAAGCTAACTGGCTATAGTTAGCCTATATGCTAGCGGACATTAGCTAACGTTGCTTTATTGAGTCAGCAGTTAGCTATATATACAAACAATAAGGAAAGCTTAAGGTTGTTGCAGTAGTGGACAAGCTCACCAATCTGGCTTTCTGCCCCTGGTATGCGCACGCACCCTGTAATGTTTGTAAACAGGAAACCCGTCTATACACTCACTGGACGGCAGCTAGCAGCTAACGGCTATCTGGCTGTACACACTCACCGGAGGGCAGCTAGCAGCTAACAGCTACTACCGCAGTACTGTTTTTTTTAGGTGGGAATACACTTCAAGACGTGACATGACCTGTCCTCTGGAGGACATAGCCACACCACCGCCGCTCCGTGAATTGTTATTGGGATGATTATCACAGAAGCCTGTCTGAATACACTTACCGGATGGCAGCTAGCAGCTAACGGCTAACGGCTATCAGCTAGCAGGGCAAGCTAGCTACCGGCAGGATCGAGATAGGGACCAGGGTAGGTGAATTTCAACAATGTCTGAGTTGAAAATGCATCTTGTCGACATGTAAGGGCCCTGTTCATGTGGCACAGACATATTAATTGCATTATGTGTCTGTTAAGAGGCACAAAGGCACTCTAAAACTTGCCCCGACCACTGCTGTTTTAGCTCAGGGGACGCTTGTAGTACGTAGCTGCAGCTTCTCCGTGTTACCTGCACTGATTCAGGTCAGGTTTTTTTCTATCGAAAGTACTCGCGTAGCTATAGCGATCAAGATTAATGTAAAAATTGGCCGGAATTCTCCTTTAAGAGTGGAATGAGATACTATACTGTAATGTAATTTTGATGTCTGTATGGTAGAAAATGAGATCACCCTTGCTCAATACCGTCTTGTATTGCTGAGGAGCAGAGGTGGAGATAGTAGGAAACAGTAGACCAGAAGCCTATTAATGTGTTCTGCAGAGCAAATAAATATTGGGAAACCGTCAGCTGAAGTTGTCTGTTTCCATACCCTGTCCACATCTGTTATACTAATTGACAGGACAATTCAAGCTACTGTACGTCATCAACTAAGTGGCAAATAGCAAACACCTAATTTCACGACAGCCAAGTAGGAGGAGAGATGTCTGAAAGGTTGACCAATGAAGCATATTTTCCCTATCTATTTCACAGTGCCTAGTTCCAGGGCCGTTACTACAGCTCAGCTGACAGACAGGGAGCGCTGTTGAGTTGGCCGTAACGAGTCAAAGAAAAAGAAGAAGCGGCGAAAAAATAAATAAATATGGCTTCCACCTGGTCGGCACCAACTGAGGAGCTCTCCTGTCCGGTCTGCCAGGATATTTTTAAAGACCCTGTTCTTCTTCCTTGTAGCCACAGCTTTTGTAGTGCCTGTGTGCAATCATGGTGGACAACGAAACGACGACTTGAATGTCCCGTTTGCAAGACAGTGTCTCCGACTGAAGTACCACCACCTCGCAACCTGGTGTTGAAGAACCTGTGCGAGGCTTTTCTACTGGAGGTGGACTCTGGGGTTTTCTGCCGCCTCCACGCCGAAAAGTTCAAGCTCTACTGCCTGGACCACCAGACACCTATCTGTGTTGTCTGTAGAGATTCAAGCCAACACAAAAACCACAGCTGCGTTCCAGTCGACGAGGCAGCAGAGTCTCACAGAAAGGATCTCCGGGAATACCTGAAAACTATACGGGAGAAAGTGGAACTCTCTGATGAAGAGAAACTTGAATGGCAAAAAACAGATGAAGAAATTAAGAGTCAAGCTCAGGACACGGAGAAGAAGATAAGAGAGGAGTTCAAGGTGCTTCAGCAGTTTTTGCTAACCGAGGAAGAGGTCAGGATTGCTGCACTGAAGGAAGAAGTGATGCATAAAAGAAATATTATAAAGGAGAAGATTGCAGTTTTGACCAGTGAGGTAAATGCCATGCGTAGTACTATCCAAACCATAGACGCAGGGTTGAGAGATGTTGACGACACGTCATTCCTTTTAAAAGTCGATGCTTTAAAGAGACCCGCTCGCCTCCCCCTGCCGGATGACCCGGAGCAGGTCACAGCAGGACCCCCCATCGACGTTGCCAAATACCTGGGAAATCTGAGCTTCACCGTCTGGTGCAAAATGAAGGAGATAGTGTCATACACCCCTGTCATCCTGAACCTCAACACTGCCCATCCAGAGATCCACCTGTCTGAAGGTTTGACCAATGTGAGATGTGGACCCAAACAGACTCTTGTTGCAACCCCAGAGAGGATGGAGCAGCACCGCAGCGTCTTGGGCTCTGAGGGCTTCACCTCAGGGAGTCACAGCTGGGACGTGGAGACTGGAGACAATCATGTATGGGCACTGGGTGTGATGGCACAAGATGCCCAGAGGATGGGAGACAACCGGTCTGGCTTGTGGATGGTGAGGTTTTGCAATGGTAAATACACAGCATTCTCCCCATCACGCCCAGAGTCTGTCCTCCCACTGAAGCACAGACTCCAGAGGGTCAGAGTGCACCTGGACTGGGACGGAGGGGAGCTATCCTTCTTGGATCCAGATACCAACGTTGCCATACACGCCTTCACACACACATTCACCGAAAGGCTGTTTCCATACATCAACACCTGGAGTGACCGCCCACTGAAGATATTGCCAGTGAAGCTCTCTGTAACCATAACACAGTAGTTAGTTGGAGAACTACAAGATGAGAACGATTTGGTGATGTACAGTTTACAGTTTACAGTTTCCATCTGTAAAAAAAAAAAAAAAAAAAAAAAAAAGAATCTGAACACAACAGAATGTACATGAATATTGCAAATTACTGTAGGCCAAGATTCCAGCAGTATTAGGAACATTTAATAATAGGTATTGTATACCCATAGATGTGTGCAATGTAACATATACTACAAACTAGAAACTACCAAAATGCATGATTAGTAACTGAAAGAATTGCAGAATGCAGAACTTCATAAAATATAAGTGGTCTGAACCATGATCATTATGCTGTGGTTAGATCACACTTTATACTTAAAGGACAATTCCGGCGCAAAACGAACCTAGGGGTTATTAACAGATGTGTACCCACTCTGTCGTTCTCTGGGAAATGTTTTCATGCTAATCGAATGTGTTTGTAGCTTGAAAGACGCTAGCGCGGACCGCTGATTAGCTTACAACGCTAGTATTCGGGGCACAGGGAAAGTCAAAACAAATCACTAATTATACCACTGAAAAGGCTCCAAATATCACCACACTTCAACGGTAACATAATGAGGGTCCCTACATGTTAACTGAAGCATTGAGAACTTTGTAAGTGTACAGACAAGACAAGCTCTGTGAAAGGGCTACGAGAGAGAGAGAGAGAGAGCTATGCTTCAACAGAGCCTCGTACTTTGGGAAACTGGTGGTGTCCCTGCGGACATCGTGAAGCTATGGCCACCGAACAGGAGTGTCTGTGTTGCACGGAGTGGGACCTGTTGCGTTGCAACACCCAAGAGACACAGTGTTTTGTACAGTCTGAAGATTTCCCCTCTCTTATAAACAGGGCTGTACTTGAAACTTGTTTCCCATGTCCCGAAAATAAATTGGGGACGGCGACCCAGACTGGAGGGACCAGATGGACAGTTATCCACTGAGTAAGTACACTAGGAAAGTTATGCAGAGTGCGATTATTTCAGATATATTGAGCAAATTGCTTTTGATTTTAGTTTGCATCGTCAGTTGTAAGTCATGACTGGTTTTCAAGACGGCGGTGGTATGTAAACATGAACGCGAGTGTCTTTATAATGTATCTTTTCAATAAACTGTACACTTACAAAGTTCTCAATGCTTCGTTTAACATTTAGGGACCCTCATTATGCTACCGTTGAAGTTTGGTGATATTTTGAGCCTTTTCAGTGGTATAAATAGTGATTTGTTTTGACTTTCCCTGTGCCCCGAATACTAGCGTTGTAAGCTAATCAGTGGTCCGCGCTAGCGTCTTTCAAGCTACAAACACATTTGATTAGCATGAAAACATTTCCCAGAGAACAACAGAGTGGGTACACATCTGTTAATAACCCCTAGGTTCGTTTTGCGTCGGAATTGTCCTGCAAACCATATGGTAGCAGCGAGTTACTCATTTAGAATTTACGTATTTGGCCACTTTGTTACTGTTTTTGTTTCTCTACCACACTGTTGAAGTGCCTTATTCTACATTTATATGCATAACTTTGAATGGATGCACTGAAAGTGTATACAAGTTAATTGAATAGACAAAAAAAGTGTTATCTTTGTTAAAGGTGCCCTGCCACACAAAACTGTTTTTACCTGTTATTTTTTTAAATATGTTAGGTCCATATGTGTTTGTGTTATGTCGTGAATGTGAAAATGAACTGCTACCTCCTCTGTCAGCTCTAGCCACTGAAAAGAAATAAGCGGAGAAACCAGGCCAATTACAAAAGCTGGTCAGTCTGACGTGGTGTTGCCTGAGCTCATTACTATTCATGAGCTCACCCAGTTGCATTGGGTAAAGGATGCTGATAGCCAGGCTCTCATTGGCTAGCTGTTAGCCAATCAGAGTCAAGCAGCTTAGCTCGTTGAATATTAATGAGAACTGGCACAGCTCGAGCTGAGTCTTCCTGCAGGCTTTCTATACCACACTAGAATGGCTTGAAACAAGGTAACCAAGGCATTTTTTCCACAAAAAATGTTACAGAGTCCATGATAGAACTTCAGACATTACCACAAAGTAATGAAATATGTGTGGCAGGGCACCTTTAAGTTTCCATCAGAGTGGTGGTGGTATACCTCACACACTAGTATTGAACAGTCAAGAGTTTTGATTGACTGTATTTTTTTCTCTGCTACACTGTTGGTGAGCCTTTATTTGTTACAGAAAAAATGCAATGCATAACCTTGACTGAATACACTTGTAAGTGTATAAAAGGGGGACATTTAATGTTATAGCCAACAACAATAGTTACCATCAGAGTGGTGGTACCTCACACACTGTAGTATTGAACAGTTAAGAGTTTTGATTAATTGTAGGCTATTGTTTCTCTGCCATGCTGTTGGTGTTCCAATTTGTTATAGAAACTACCATCATATGCATAAGAAAACAGTTTGTTATAAACAAAAACAATTAAACACGTTGTCTCTGAAAAAGAGTGAATTATAATACATGATTTTTTCTTGATTCTCTTTATTTACAGTGTGGTTAATCATGGTATGATTAGTAATTTGTTTTTGTACATGTTGCTGCCAACATATGATGCTTATGATGCTGCAGCACAGCATTTCCCAGCACAAGGAGAATTCAGGGTAAATAAGATCAGCTAAGTATCGAGACAGTTTACGCCAGAGTAATTTAGTATGAAGACATAACCAAATTAAATGCACAAGAGTTTCTCTTTGATTCCCACAAAATGTACAGGTTACATTCATGTTTTTTTGAGCTTTTGTAAATAGTGGTTGGTTGGGTAAAACCTATGAAGCATCTTAAAAGAAATCTCTTTGACTTTATTAGTCAGAAAAAAGCTTCTGTGGCAGAAGCCAGACCTTGTCCCAATATATACTGTATCTCCAACAAAATATGTGATAAAGAGGAGGGTGTACTAATGATGCCATGTTGAAAAAGTTGACGAATTATTTTGTTAATATCCTCACTGTGTGGGGAAAAGCAACTTCTACCAACATCAGTATCAAGTACATTACCTAAAACAGGGAGATTGCCATCAGCCCTAAAACCTCTAAAAAGTGCAATTACACCTGCGGGGATAGCATCGAGAACAATCGATAGGAGTTCGACGTTTATCATTATCCCACAGACTTTTCAATCTCGTGTCGTAAAACTGTCGTGCAACAACACCATGACCACAGCTAAATCGCTTTACGACCATGTCATCATGTCGGCTGTCCTTGTAAATAAGCGGAGAACGTGTGAGTGTTTGTTTCCTATGAAGAAGACAGTAAAGAGTTTTGTTTTCAGCCACTTTGTGTTTGCTTTTAGTGGGGACATTTCCAGTTACATACGGTTGCTTACCGTAGGTAATGTGTAGGAAATAAAATAACTAAAAGCTCAATGTGTCAGTTTCCAGCAGCAGTGCTGTTTTCTAATGTTTTAGCGACGTTATAGAATTATTGTCTCGCGTTGCCAGACCTTACAACACTGCATGTTTAGAGATAGTGATTGACCTGTCTTGCTAGGCTAACTTTAATTCGGCAGAGCTGAGAAAATGAGATATAATGTTAGCAGTATTTGACTCACAGACCCGATACTAATACGGTTGCTAACTTATTTTGTGTATGACTGTCGACGTCTTATATGTAATTTGGGCTTCAAACTCAAGCAGGAGATTCATTGGTCATTTCACTCAGCCTATAGAGTCAGATAAATTCAGAAAATGGTCGTGAAATGCGACAGAAAAAGACAACTATAAGGTTTACCATTATGTTGTGTTCCCACTTTGTGACTGTTGATATGAGGTTAAATTACTGCAGTTGACTTTATGTGTGCACTGGAACATACAGTGACATAATGCATTGGTTAAGCTATTATCTTCCCATGTTGTGTTAATGTCTTCTTCTTTAACCTTAAAAACATAATGACCAAGAACAGTCGTATACACCTGTTACCTGAGGCTAACTGAATATGGTCTGAATATGGTCTGTGATGATGCTATGGAGGCTATTCCTTCAACTGGGCACCACAGGTTCAAATCCCTGCCTGAAATGTCTATGAGAGACACTTAAACTCTACTTAACCACTTTGAAAAGGGAAGGGATTTTCTATTAGTGGCATATTTCGGTTGAGTTCCCTGCATAGCTTAAACCTGCAGGCCTGTTGGTGTACTCATAATGTCTGCCTCCTTCACAGATCCTACCTACTGATACTGCAGCACCCAACTGACACAGAATCATAAACGAAGAGGTGGCATGGCGTCTCGCTTCCTCAAGTATGCAGTGCTTCTTCAGAAGTACAGGACTCCGCTGATTATTGCGAGCTGTGGTGGGGTCTTTGCTGTCAACATGTTCCACCATGTCTTCCCTGAAGTGTCCTACCGTCAGCTCTATCAGGCCTGGTTCAAAGGAGAACCGGTCACGCTGTCTGAAAAGCTTGAGGATGTTTTCCAGCAGGTAGTATTTTGTTTTCCTATCTACCTTTAAGGTTGCATTGAATATATTTACTTTCGGATGGTACAGATGAGATTAAAGACCCAAAGACAGTACACCTAGTGTAGGAGCCACATATTGTATGTCGTTTATGGTCTCGTTTATGTTGTTTATTGATTATTATATTGTGCACTTATATTGTAGGTGGTGGGAGTTTTCATCACGGTTTGAGCGGAACTAATAACACATTTGTTTGCTTCACCTGTTCACCTGGTTTTTTAGGGCTTTGACAGAGAGGGAGTGAGCCTAGGAGCGAACACTTTCTGTTGACCGCCGCACTAACGCACTTATTTTGACTCACTAAAGTAACTTTACATTTGGTAACTGCAGTGCTAATTGTATTTTACGTGTGGAGGAATAAATCATTGCAATACGATCTCGAGCGCGTCACAGTGTGTTTATGTATCGCACTTTGTTGGACTGCTTACAGCCGCAACACCTAGAAATTCAGTAAACTATTTACACAGCACTATATTCTAGCAATAACAGTTATGTCAGGGTAATTTGCATTAAATGCATGCACAACATTTTTACAGAAGTTAAAGTAAGAAAGTAGTCAAAGAAAGAAGATACAGGCATTATAAAATGAATACATGACAGCACTCACAAGGCATAGATTCAATTCCCAAAATAATAAATTCATAGTTAAAGGAGAAGCAATACCATTAAATAGGGCTGGGACAATATATTCTTCTGTCCCGATTTGATTCTTTTTACGATAAATTGGTGCCGATTGGATTTGTATTTTCATTTATTGCGATGTTGCGAAGTATTGCGATTGCATAGTGTTGAGTATTGCGATTTTCTTTTTCTTTAACAAAAACAAAAGTTGAATAATACACTAGAGACAATGTAACATGAGACATTTCTAAAAACTAATTGTTCTCTAAGAAGAAGCACATCACATCAGTCAGTCAGTCAGTCTGACATTTACTTCATTAGTAAAGAAGTACATGTATTTTCAGCATTTTCTGCTTTCGCTCTGTTTTGCTGCAAACGGATATGATGTAGTTGCCATCAGCGGTACTGCATAAACCAAAAAATATATAGGTGAATTGTTGGTAAAAATAAATAAATAAAAAATATCGATTCTAGGGGAAGCAATCGATTTTAAAAATTGTCGGAAAAAAAATCAAGAAACATACGATTTTAGATATTTTCTCCCCCCACCCATACTATTAAAAGAGAGTATCACAACGTGCAGTGTAAAAGGTGACATAGCATACAAATGCCAATGATGTTGTTGTTGTTGTCATTTGTAGGTGTTGAAGGATTATGGTGTCAGCTCCCCCAAGAATTTCTCTGCCTTCGCTTCCTTTGGGTTCCATCCGGTTGGTGCTGGCGTCCCTTGGCTTTCAGGGGCCCAAATTGGCATCCCAGCAAACTTTAACAGCAAGTCCGATGATCCAAGCGGAATCACCAACCGCACAATTTTCATCAACGGCAAAGCGGTGGATTGGAGCAGTGAAACTGGCTCTGCGCTACAGGAGGCACTGGTGTTTTCCCTTGAGGCACAGAAGTTTGCCATAGCACGAGAAGTGGCCCGCTTGCAGTCCGGAGGACCTGTTATAAATGCTGCTGTTGCCCCGTTCTGCCTGGGTGGGGTTTGGGTGTACAGCGTGCTAATGAAGCAGTTGTTTGGGCTCCACGCTGGGCCTCCACTACTTCGCGGGGGCGTGAACATTCTGGCACTGGGGCTCGGCGCCGTGTCCTACTTCCTCACCTCGGATGCTGTCAGCCAGTGGATTGACTATAGCTCAGACCGGCGAGCGGCAGGAGTGTCCCGTGATTATGCCAAAGGAGGGGTGGAGTTTTACGATAAGATTTTGTCCAGAAACAAGACACTGCGCACCCTGATGGGGCAGAAGGGAGAGGAGATGTATGCTCCGAGTGGTAACTTGTTTCCTGCTCACCTCCTTAAGATGAAACACACACCATACACATCCAGGAGGGAAGGGATCCTCACTCTGCTGAGAGAGCAAAAAGCTTGAAAAGAATTCAGGGGGGGTGGATGAGGTGGGTGTTGAGAATTAAAGTGGATGTCATCTGAACCTATAATGATAAATGAAGTTGTGCTTATATTTATATAAACCGTTGAAAAATAGCAAAGTGCTTGAGCATTTTTGAGAACAAAATATGCCCCCGGGCAAAAGAATTAAAATATACAAACTAAATTATTTTTCATGGAAATATTTCATCCCATGTAGGCTGAATGTTATTTTGTACACCGTTTTAATGAATCCTGAAGGTTGAACGGTACAAATTACAAGACAAAGTCTTGTAAAGTCGTGGGGTGTCAAATATGTAGTGGCCAGCATGACTGGTGACTTATTTATCCAACAAAAGATGAGATTAAGGTGGTTACACGATGTACAAATAACCACTTTTAGACCTTGTTAAGAGCATGTGATGAAATATCAGTTGTTGAATAGACATGGGGGAACAGTCTCTGTCATGCAGAGTAAAGTGTGAGGGTTCTCTGGCTTTAGATATTACAATAAGAACCAGTTAGGAATCGTCAGTGTTGGAAAACACTCAGGTCGGTTCACCCATATTACAAAAAAAACTATTTCCTTGAATGCATTTTATTGGTATCTAGACATGCATAGTTTAGTTTAGTTTTATTTGCACAGGTTACTCTGGATTAGCCATAAACATTGGACCTTGATGGATTCTCCTGATTGATGGGCACACTGTTGCTTTTTTTTTTTTTTTCTTCCTTCTTCTATCTCAGAAGTTGAAACCCTTTATTATCGTCTCCCTGTTGAATCAGTTGATCGGTTCTCAAAATGGAAAGGAAAGCACCACAATACAGGATAAAGACAATGCAACACCAGGGAGGTTTGCGTTTGCAGATCTTCAGCATTGGTCCATATTTCCAAACCAACTCAAGGGTTTGCCCTTGATTTTCAAGTGTTTAGCCACTCAGCTGATTGCTTCTTTCCAACTGCCTGCAAATGAATGGCAGTTCATTCTTAGTTAGTTATGTTAGAGAATCTAAAGCATCCTTGTATCCTCTTCAGGTATGTTACAACCAATTGAAAGGCAGGTAACTCCATTATGGAGGAAAATATGTTGGATTGTTATGATGGAATGGATGGACTAGCGCTTATACTATCTGTACTATTCATTAAGATTAAGACAAACTTTATTGTTCCAGATTCATGTTTTGGTGTGTAAATATGGAAGCAATGAACTCCCTACAATGCAGTTGTATGCACCATCCATTGGGCATACTTAAAGTAGACCTCATGATGTGGAACTGGGTAATGGAGTATTTTTCCCAATGCTTTGATTAAAAAGATCCCTTTCCCTGTGCTCTTTATCCCTAAAGCCGTCTATTTGGCCTCATGAATAACGTCTAATTGTGTCCACTATAATGAACAGCAGCATTCTTGTATCCTTCTCAGGTCAGGTCTCATATAACCTTTAAGTAAAGTTAGTGGTAGTGGTGGCCTAAAGGTTAGAGATGCGAGCTTGTGACCGTCGGTTCAATCCCCAGACCGACAGGATAAAAATCTGGGTGGGGAAAGTGAAAAAGCAGCGCTTGTCCTTATTACCACCACTGAGGTGCCCTTGAGCAAGGCCCTTAACCTCCAGTGGCTCCAGTGGAGCTGCTCAGTGGCCAGCAGATCAGACTGTAGTGGTACTGGGCAGCTTCCAGATATGAATGTGTGCAACTGTGCGAATGTGATCAGGGTGTTCCTGCAAATGAGAGGCTGCCTCTCAGTGAACTGCCCCTGAATAAATAAAGGTTAAATAAATAAAATAAAGTAACATTCTGTGCATCACACATCATTTGCATGACCCTAACTAATTTGTTTAGCGATAATAATCTTAATATGTATCTTATTGTGGCTCAGAACTCATCATATAGCACCCGAGTTCTCTTAGGTCGTCTGTCTGCATATTAACAAGGTTCAGATATGGCGTTTTAATTACAGTTTCCGATCTTGTACCCTGTGGACTGAACTAAATATAGAAGCGTAATTTAAATCCTTTGATTTAGCTGAAATTCACACGATGTGGTTTAAACATGATATACAGCAATATAAAGTATCAATAGTGTGTTCTCTAGTGCAACATAGTGGACACAGGAAATGGTGCACAATTTGAAATATGTAATTTCCAACGCTATGCCCTATATGGAGGGAATTTAGTCTAAATATTGCGTGCAGTGTTTGACGGTCATAGAAATACACGGCCGCATCGACTGGGAGCCGCCGGCACCCCCTGACGTGCGAGAAGTGCGAGGGCCCGTTCATCGCTGCTTGCAGCTTTCATTAATAGTGTTGTAGATAGACACACACAGACTTTTTACATCATTGTCCCTAGGGAGACCATGTGGAATCCACTGTTTTTCTTCAATGGGTCAAGAGATTTCAAATTAGATGGCACATGTTCTGATAAAATCTGGACCAAAAAAAAAAGCATGCAGATGGCAGACCTGGTGAAGTAAAGGGAGGGACAGTTCTTAATCAGGACAGCTTGGGTTCAGTGTTCTCTGACAGAAAGTCAGAGGGCCCTTGAGCAAGATGCAGAATTTGTTCCAGATCCATGATTATGCAGCAGATTGTGGGCTTTGACACCCTACACCTTATCAAGAAATGCTTTCCCCAATATGTGAACTAAATGTTTTTGTACCAAGATAATCCCCTTATTATCGGTACATACTACTACTCCATCATTTCCCCGACTACAAAGTGGCTTTTGAAATATACTTATCAACAACACTGGGCTTATTGTCTTGTTCTCACCACTCCGCTTCATCTGCTTACTTCATTTTATGCCAAACAGAGTGTACAATGGTCCATTGTTAGTTGCATTGTAGGCTGTTTCTTTTTTAAGCCACTTGAGGTCAGTACAGCCCACATTACCGCTCTCACCATTTGTTACAATCGTTCTTTCACGGTGTCTTATGAATGACAGGGCTACAGATTAATTTGGTCTGAATGGGCAGGCTTGCATATAAAGTGAATGGGAACAAGAAAAAATAGTTTTGAAAGTCACACAATGATATTCTTTCTGAAATTAAGACTCCTGTGGGAAATGGCTCTTTTCAAAATGAAATTCAAGTTAAAAATAAATTCCAATTGCGATAAAATCCAAATGTGTGTGTGTGTGTGTGTGTGTGTGTGTGTGTGTGTGTGTGTGTGTGTGTGTGTGTGCATGTGTGTGCGTTGATGTAAATTACAATATCCCTCTGCAAACACTGTAGAAAAGAAAGTTTGAGGAAGTATTTATGTGTATATCCTATTCTGGTGGCCTTTAAAAAAATTATTCTATATTATTTTATTTGTATGAGTGCATTATATTGTTATCCAAATGGTTTGAGCTATACTCAAAAGTAAAGCATTCAATTATATTAAAGTGTTTTGCAATACATAATACCAGAATATATGCAAACTGCATTGTCAATACAGCACCTTATTTTCTATTAATCAGATGGTAGGTCGCCTACTGTAGGCTATGCACTAGCAAATAACTGCCTACAGCTATGGTAATATGTAATTCTTTTATTTTGATTTTTTTTACAGTATGTCAAATCGAAATAATTGAAACATTCTGCAATGTATTAAACATATTCCACATGTGCTGTTACATTATTCACTATATACGCATACATTTTCAAGTCCATATTAAGATAGGTAACAAATAATTTTTTTTTTATTTTTATTTTTTACAACTTTCTAATACATTCAAATATAGTATCTGTCGGCTCTTGATATCAGTGATGCACATGTTTTGGCAGCATCATTTGATTGACACCAATAAAGAACAGTGTGCTATTTGTAAGGGTTAATGCAGCTAAGTGTGGGTATTTTTAAGCAATAGCTCACGACAGGCCGTGGTATGTTGTGATTATATCAAGGGGCGTTGTTCGGCCCCGAGCATAGACTGTTAGAAGTCAATGGCCCCGACGCGAAGCAAGATTATTTTGGAGCAGTTGGGTGCACTCATAAACAAACAGCGCGCCTCCCGCTCCCTGGCCCCGCCCCTGTGCGCTCGGTTTGCGCCATTACGTCAAGCTATGCTGATAGCTGCTATGCTGCAAGGCAGGCAGGCAAAGCAGCTGCAGAGACCGGGGAACGCTGACAACAACGGATAGGCTCATGTTAGAAAAGTCAGAAACGCATAATTTGCCTATTTTGTGATTTGATGTCCAAAGATTTTCACTTGTAACCTTTTCGCTTATCACATTTTCCTTATTTTTACGCATGCGTGGGAATATATTTTTCGTTCTCTCGACCTGAAATGACTGCTAGTCGCCGTGTCTAGCCAATGGTTACTGCGGGGGCTCCTGTCTTGTGGATTATCCGTCGTCGCCGAGCCAGTCGCATGGTCGAGCCCGGAGGAGGCCCTGCTCTGCTGGATGGATGTGTGTGAAGCAGCGCCGGACTCCCAAGTACTGATGAAGACAATGATAATGATGATGCTCGGGTTTCATCGGCAGCGGGTAAACTGATCTTGGATGTTTGGGCTATATCGGCCCTACACAAAACATTTTCTCATACGGCAAACATTATATTCCTTAAAAACTGGACGCCCCTGGAGCAGTTTATGACGGTAAGAAAGACACTCACTCACAGGCCACCAGTTTTTACAGCCAGCTGACGTTAGCTAGCTAGCTTAGCGCTGTCACTTTTATCCAAGTTGCTCCTCGCACAGCTAAAAGGCTAAAATTGCAAATATAACATTGGGATAACGCTTCTCCAAATGGCCTGTTTTGTTATTACACTAGTGTCTGTTTGACTGGGACCTCACAAAAAGAAATAGAAAGCCGTAATACACATTTTATTCCATAACCTCAATAGTTGTGTAGCTTGCTTGTTAGCTAGCTGCTTCTCAGCCCATTCAATGTCCTGCAGCTTACTTTACGTAGCTGCCAAACAGTCGCTAATCCAATGTGCGCATTGTTGGTTTGCATTTCAAGGTTTATTGAATTAATGAAACTTTGTTGGGCCGTGCTCAAATCGGCATTTATAATTGAGTTAAATAGGCCGTAAATAGCTCATTCATTATACAGTGCACACAATAAGCCCTTTAATGACAGAGACTAGTTGGCGTTCAATGGAACAAGTGCGGCGTCAGTTGTGTTACGGATGTGGCTTTAAAGATGACATTCCTATATCATATGTAATAGCCATTAATTAGAGATTATTGAGTGATTTGCTTTGCCGTATGTGTTTGACTGAGCAGCTAATGTGTTTCTTTTATCATACAGCATCAGCGGTTAATAGCTAGCTAGCGAATACAGACCCCTCAAATAGAATGCATGTAGGTTTTTTCATTCATTGTAAATTATTGAAAAGGACCCATGTCTGCTGACCGAAAAGCTGTTAACTGTGTGGTGTTAAGTAATAGATGTGATGTGAGTGTTTGCTGTGATGAGGCGTCCTCCTTTTCTTTCGATGACGTAATCCTCCATCGTCCATGCCACATCTTTTGGGTCGCCGTCGGTTCCTCTGCTGCCTGCTGCTTGACAGTCTGCTGCCGCTGCTGAGATCATATGGACCCTGCTCTGTCGTGTTTGTCTAGCCTCTATCTCTCCCTCCTTGGCTCTTTCTTGCCGTGTTCTCTATCTAAAGAGTCTTAGCTTAGAGTCACATTTGGTTCTGAATGGGATCTCAGTTAGGGGCAGCATAGACGAATTGTGAATGAAATCCAGTAGCTGAGTTCAGTGTTCCAAGTGTCCCAGGGTCCTCAGGGATCTGTGAAGGGGGCACCAGAAACCCCCACACCCTCAACCCACATGATATACTGTATAGCCTATATCCTATGTAATTTTAATGATTTATTTTTTTTTGATCTGTAAGATTAGACAGTGGCAATTGCTTTGACAATAGCTTTTCCACAGTATCCATTTCTGAAGGAATCCATACAAACAAAAGCCTTAGCAGATGGGGGTCCAAAAAAAATGGGTGTCTTTGACCTATTTTGGTATTAACCTGAATATGTTTGGGACTCCTTGTCTGAGGCTGATGTTGCTGAACTACATATCTTGGGAATTAGGCCTGAATGTTACACTTTTTTTTATTTATTTAGGACACCGTTCTAGGCTGTTGATTGCCACCATATTCTATATTAAAGCTGTGGTAGTAAGTATTATTTTGCAACAGAGGATTTTTAGCTTAGCCAGTGTAAAGATGAGAGTTAGGCATCCAGGTTTCTTTAAAGTCACAATCCCACATATTCCATATCTGATAGCTGAAACGTACAGTATGATTGGAGGCTGTGCAGTGTGTGGGCACTTAAACATGACTAAATAAGGCTGAGCAAAGGTTATTTTCATGTATTTTGTTACGTGCAGTCTAACCATTTTTATTTACTAATATAAACTCATAAATGGTGTGCTGAGGAGAATCCTGGATTGAACTACATTTCTTTGCTTTTGCTCTCCCCAAACCCGAAGAAGCCTTGATTTTAAGAGTGAATGGACTCAGCTGGTGAGGAATAAACTGCCTGTGGCAATGTCCCTGGTTTACTTGAGCAGCGCACCTGAACCTGCCATCCCTGTGCTGTACAGCAGAACTGTGTGTGTGTGTTTGTGTGAAACTTAGAGGGAGAACAGATAGTAAAAAGGGAGAGGAAGTAGTGAGGAGAGCATATGGATACTGGAAGGGAGGATCCCATGGGAGCAAATCAGGAGTTAAGTAGTATAGTCCGATCCTAAGGCCTCATTTTAGTTAAAATTATTCTCAGTCTTGGGGCAAAGCCTGCAGGCCTGTACTATATCCACAACAGTTTGAAAATCTGTTGGTCAACGCTTGACAACAAGGGCAAAAATTAGGCTACCTTGAGTTGTGCGAGGAATTTCTTAATCCAACTTGGTGATATTTCTATTGTTTCAACTAGAACTAAAGCTATATTAAATGAGGAATATTGTTGACTAATTCAGTTTTACTGATCACACTATAATATCTTCAATACTTTGGTAGGTGGTGCGAGCATAAGGCTCTTTCATTAGTGTTAATGTGGTGAGCTGGGAGGTGCAGCAAATGAATGTCCACTTTGATGTCCTTAGACCTCTCGCCACCAATTTATCATCATGCCATTTTTACAGATGTGTCTCCACAGGTTTGGCTGGTGCCTGTAGAGAAGATGCATAAAGATGACAGCCTCCTGGTTAAACATCATAAACCAGCTCACATAGCAAAGTAGTCAAAGGTCAATCATTGTTCTTGTCGGTACAGCTGAGATGTGTATGCAATGTGGAAGGGCTCGGAGCACAGCACGTTAGAAAACGTGTTGGACATTATGTGCCTAAAGATCCTCCGTTTCATGCAAGAAGTCGACGTTTAATACCATTTCCTTATGTAAGATGTTTTGGATTATAATGCTGCATTTCTAGTTAGTCTCATAATTGTGTCAGTCCAGGTGGAAGTCATCTTTATGCACCCTGAGCTTCAGTTTCTGTCTCTTTGACTTTCTGTCTTTCCACCACTTGCGCCTTTCTCGCCCGCTTATCCCCTCTTTGCTTTGAGTTTTATTTTTACTCTTCCTTTTTCCCTATCTTTGTCTGACACCTTATGTCTGGTTAGTCTCCATGTTGGAAAGACACACCCTACCTTTCAGCATGGTGCTCAGTAGTGCTATTGGTGCACGCTATTGGTGCTAACTGACGGTGTTGGTAAGAAGACGGCTGGCAGGGTGCTGCAGGCAAGATACATTATCAGGCTTCAAAGATGCTAGTATTTGCGTATCTTACATTGGTAGGCTTGGATCCATTGCCAGAAGAGCTATGAAAAAAAAAAAAAGTTAGTATTAGTTGACTTTCACTTGTGTCACCATAATGTAGTGTTTTTATTCTTTGTCTGTGCAGGGTTACCAAGTTCCTTTTTACCACCCCATAAACAAACTGATGACTCGATTATTAAGACGCACACTTGTGCATGTTTCAAATTGAGTGGTACTTACCTTTTTAAGATCCTCCTCTTTATTTGAGTGGGACCAGGCTTTGCTGTGACCTATGCTGACTGTTGTGACAGCCCTGTCAAAGAGCAGCCTGTTCATGTTTAACCAAGAGGACCAGCTGCATGCCTATTCTATTATAACCCTTTGGAAAGCTCACAGTCCTATTTGCAGTTGGGAAGCGCAGTAAGCGGAGCCATTGATAGACCGAGTTCGCCCATTTCAGTTTACAGTGGCTGCACACCGACCCGACTGTTGCCAAGTTACTGGTGATTTGGTGTCATCTTATTTCTTGAATGCTGTGCATCTTGCATCAGTAATTGCATGAAGGGACATTACTGGCAATAAGTCACTCTGAAATGGGAGTCAAAATAGTCGGCACACATTTACAAATACGCCTAATTTGGCACAAGGCGGCACAAATACAATTTCGCCTAAGTTGGCACAGGCTGGTAGCACCCTCAGATCACCATCATTGTCCTGATCGACAGTACTTTCAGTCTGACTGGCAGTCCTTAGGAGAACCAGCCAAACAGCCTTCCATTCACATAAACACCCAGCCAGATAGCGCTCAGAAAGGCAGCTAGTTAGTGGTCTGTTGCTGGGGCGGACATGGCACAACTCTTTAGCAAAATCATCTCCCAAGCCCCAAACACAGCTGTGTTTATTCTGTGCAAGATACCACAGCTACAGAATGCCAGGACAAAGGTGCCTTGACAGATCTAGAGTCCCATAATTAAAAGCAAGTAGTGCCATATTAACGAGTTTTGATTATTAGTAAAGAATAATATCATTAGGATGCATCGGTCGTGTTTACGTTTGTAAATTTTAAGCCCTGACTAAAAATAATTCTTTTCTGCCTGTGAACGCTCAGACAAAAATAACAGTGGCCTAGTAAATATGGTGTAGATGGGTTCAGTTCTAGCAGGGAAATAGCCTTTTTATTATTTAGGAGGAAGCAACACTTACTCATAGTTGGACAGTGGTAGTGTTGTCATATAGATCACAGTGATTCTTCATGCTTACATAAGAATGTTCTAAGGAGTCCTGTGAGTATGTAATTTCTGTGGAAAATGATTAAATCACCCAGTAGTACCGTTTTCATAGGACGTGAGTTTGTTGTGGTTGTAGCTCTCCTTCTGTTCCATTTTAAGATGTCATTTTAGGCATATTTTTATCAGATCAGGGTCACCTCTTCCATCCTCTTTCTCTCTCTTTCTCTCTCTCACACACTCACACACACACACACACACGCACACACACACACACACACACACACACACACACACACACACACACACACACACACACACAGAATACATGCTTTGAAACCACCAGTTACATTCAGGTTCACAGAACACCAGAGAGAATTGTGACTATATGTGCACACAATATCTGAAGTGTACCAGAAATCAGGTCTTGTGATTCCATATTGCTGTAATGGCCGTAACAAATCCCTAACCCTCTATTAAACACGCATTTTTCGTCCCTGACAGTGAAACAAATTGCTTAGTTACTTGTAGTGCATATCGCATTACAAATTTACTCTACAGGCTCTTGGAGATCTCTTTAGCTTTTAATCTACTTATACCCCTGTGTGGAGTATTGCTGTCTGTTGTATTTTTCTGATACCATTGGGGTCATTTTTTTTTTCTTCTACAAAATGACTCAAAACGTTCTGATTTAGTAAGAGAGGTTGAGGTTTTACTCCACTAGCCCACAAGCCTTTAGGCCTTGGCAACATAAAGAGTGGCTCTAGATATCTGTAGTAATTCATCATCGGCATCTGCCCTATTATGAGTCACTCATGTGTTCCAACCCAGTTTCTGGAAAATGCATGGCTAGATTATGTCAACAGAGCCGGGAGATAAAGCTAGCTAGGTTGTAGTTCGGGGGGCTGTCAGGTAGACTTAGCTAGCCTTGCAGAGGTTGGATTAAGACAGCGCACCATAAAGACATTAAAGGATTAACATGATCATTGATGATCACTGGAGATGACATGGATGGATGCAGAGATTGCCTTCAGATAAACAGATTGATGGGAGACAAGGGTGGCTGGACAGGTGTGCAAACGGCAGGGGACAGGGGTAACTGAGTGGTATCAATGGGTGGATGGAATATATGAAGATGTTTGGCTATATTGGTAAAAAAAAAAAAAGCTGTATACATGCCACGGACGCTACACTTAGGCCTGTAACAATTATTACATAATTGTCTATTTTTTTTTTTTTTTTTACATAATTGTAGTTTCTTTTTTTTTAACCGCAATTAATTGCTAACATTAGCTAAGGTGCTAAGGGATATGACTGTTGACGGTAATTGTTGATTTTGTTTATATATGCCAAATTGTAATTATATACTGTAAGTAATGATTGGTCAGACTGTTGAGCTAATTTGCCTGACAAACCCGCTGATTAAATAACTATCACCACCCTTCACCTTTTTTGTTTTCAGAGGACTACATATTTTTATTATTATTTCAATTGTTAGTTGCTGGCACTTAACCCTATACACGTTAATAGCAACAAAAATGACAAGGGGGGATACAGTTAGAAAAAATGTTGTATGATAATAAAGAGGCGTAGTTTACATAATAGGCTGTGCACTTGTGTTATTATATTATCTGGTTCACATAAAAGTGACATAACCAAAATATTTGTTGTAAAAGTAATAAATAAAGAAATATTTTTCAATTTGACTGAAAGAGACAATTATATTGTTAAGCGCAATTACTTCTGAGACAATGAATTGTACAGCAACATTTAGAATTGTTCCGGCTCTAGCTACAATTATTATCAAGTGAAAGTGTGTACTCCGCTCCGTAGCCTACAGCAGCAGCAGCAGAGTCGCAGGAGTCACGTAGAGTAGTCGAGTTAAAACACTGCAGACCACCGATTGGTCAGAGAGAATCGTGTAACACGGGACATCCTGCACAAATTATATAGCCAAATGAATTAAGTAGCCAAGCTACCATCAATAGCGAAGTGCAGACATTCCTCTGTTTAGTTGCCAGTGAAAGGATTCAGCGAGTGTCACGTTGAAGACAATGTCATGACAGTTTCACGAGGCATCGCTATGGCGATCAGCTGAGGAATCCCTCCCACAGTGAGGGGGGGGGGTACTGTCCACGGTGGAAAATGAAAAAGAGAAAAGAGATGGTACCAAAAACAGTGAGTGGAGTCGTGCAGAGCCGTACCATACAGTGGGAACACATAGGTCAAGCGTCTAAAACAAGAGCAAGTCTTTCAGATGCAAACGGCCCTCAGACTGAGGCTAGAGTCAAAATGGATGTAAGATGATGATGAGATCAGTGCTTCCTGACCACCACTGCTCCATGTCATATCATTATCAAGTAACCACTGAATGATTATACCTAAACATCTGTCATCTGAAAGAGAGGACTCCTCTCCACTGCAGCCCCACCCCCACCTTTACACTCCTCAGGTATGTGAGTACAGCTGCCTCCTATCTCTTTACTCAAGAGTTATGCTCCAGTGCGTGTTATGGCTTGTCCTTTCCTACACTATCATCCTTCCCACTAGTCCCCAAAATGCATAGACACAGCAAGCAACACATGCCCTCCAAGCACCATTTACTAGGGCTGGGTCCCGAACTTCGATACTTTTAGGCACTGACACAATAGCCTCCATAGTACTACCGAGTATCTAAAAATGCCTTGTCATTAAATACGAATTTTCAATACCTGGATTAATGCTCATCAGCGTCAGTGAGCCAATAAGCATGCAGCACGCTTGTACCAAGATCTACTAATGCTTGTGATTAGCTGTCTAACATTACACGTCGTAGAGGTATGCAGGAAAAACATTACCTTATGCACAGGGATGGGGCTCACGTGGGTGTGTTGTTGTATTTGTATTTTGGGTGTGTCACGCACGTGTGAAGGAGCTGAAAACAAGATTTGTGCCATAATATTGTCATTTTATTTTTGTTCAAAATGAATTTTATCAAATGGGTATCGGAAAAAAAAAAAAAGTACTGTTCAGGAACCAGTATCAGATTTTCTGTGCCATTACTGGTATTGATATTGAAAATGTTTGAACAATTCCCAGCCCTACCATTTACACATACACGCACCATTTGCTAAAGGTGTATTGTAATTTGCTCAGCAAAGAGTTGTGGACCTATTGCCATGTGGCCTTTTATAACCTGCTGCTTGCGCAACCTGAGCTTAGCGCGTGTGTGCGTGCGCGCGCATATATATATATATGTGTGTGTGTGTGTGTGTGTCAGCTTCAGATCCTCAGGTCTGCCTTTGAAACAGCTGCTTAAAGAGCCTTGAATACCTCAGGAGGTCAAAGGACACAGTTGCTTAAGAACAGTGGGTTAGAGCCAAAAATGGATTGCACTCGGCTCGTCTCCTTATTCTGCCGTGTCCCCCTCAGGAGAATTAGCAAGGTTTCATTGTTTTTGATCTCAGGTTGAGATGTGACCAGTTGGGGTTAAAGAAAAACACCAGAGTTTACCTAGATGACATTACTTACAATAGGGGTGCAAGATATATCGACTCATCGTTATCGCAATATCACGTTGCGCAATATTATATCGAGGGGTGCAAGATATATCGACTCAATATCGTTATCGCAATATATCGATAGTGTCGCAGTAAGTATGCAATATCTTGTTTATTTTGTGGAGCGCTGCGTCCCGTCCGTTGGCTGTGTGGCTTAGTTGTGTTTGATTTAGAGCCCGCTTGAAACGCTATAACGATCATCGTTTCATTGGCCAGTTACCGTGCCACTTGCACATGTTAGTACACGTCAGCGCACGGGGCCACATCGTGACAAACCCCATGGAGTGTACCACGTGACGTGTGTGCATATTTCAACAGAGTGACAGTGTAAGTGAAGAAAGAGATGGAGACAACAAGACGGAACGAATCATGTTGTACCAGTCCAATATGACAAGTCAGTTGAAATAAACCTTGTCGTTGTAAGAAAACTTGTTTAATTTGTTATGAATCCATTTTGATGCGTTTTCCCGTAAGTTTTGTAATTTTACATATGTTTAAAAATATCGAAATTAATATCGATTTCGCAATATTCGTAGTCAATATCGCAATATCACATTTTGTCACTATCGTGCAGCCCTAACTTACAAGCGTGTAGCGTGTAAGGGACATTAGGCGTTATAGAACCTGTTTCCGTACTCAAATAATCCATGTCTACAATGTTTCTAAATCTTTAGTTTCCTGTCCTCTTTTTTTCAGACCGGCAGTGTGTTTTTGTGTGACACTTGACAGGGTTATATCTGGAACATCAACAGTTTACATGGTAAAACCTTGTTTTATCCGCTGCTTGTTTGGCTTGGAGATGTGTGGAGGAAGTGTAAAGGCGTTCCATATCCAACTCAAACAAGAACATAAAGAGCAGTCTTAAAACACAGGACATCAGTGCTGCTGTTTTTATTTCATACTGCTTCCAATGTCTCCACTGTCAAGCTTGTTTTCTACCAATCCCTCGTTCTCTCTTTCTTTGTATCTTTACCGGTCTGGAATGGTCTAGTAGTCCACATGACCAGCTTGTTCAAGACAAGACAAAGGTGTTTGTAGTTTCTGTCTCTCTATACAGTAATTCTCTCTGTTTTAAGCAACCGACATGTGCCGAATGTAGGTTGGGGGGGGGGCCTGCAAGTGTCGTCACTGCGCATGTGAGATGATACAGGGAAGGAAGTAAGAGGGAAAGGATCGACAGCATGTGTAGAGATATCTTGTTACAAAGGCTGATGGGCATTTTTTGAGGGAGTGTTCACCCATGTGAGCTTGGATCACTCTGGATTACACACATGTGCGACACACACACACACACACACACACACACACACACACACACACACACACCCCCCACAGGAAACTCTGACAAACAAGGACAGTGACTTGAAGAGAAACGTAACTAACTATAGTCTAAATATCGGCCGACATACACAGACACATTTAAATAAATATGAATCCTTTTGAATAGACTGGAATCTGGACATTTACAGGTTATACTATATACTTTGACACTTCTAAGTAAAGGCAACACCACTTGTGTCACACAGTTAGGTTACATGCCATAGTTGTGATGGAGCTGAATCTGACAATCATGGCCCAAAAAACTGTTTTCAGCATTTTCAAAGCTGCTGAATATTACTATCTAATCTACTGTACATTCACATCCTAGCTAGCGTACTCAGTACACACAGAAAGTCACTCTCTTTGCTCTTTTGTTGTCATCTTGGCCCAACCTTTCTCAACTTTACCTTACAGCCCGAGGGCTGGGAGGATGACAGGGATGTTCCTTTCCTCAAGCTAACTTTTTCACAAGAACCTTTTTAGTTGCATTTAGCAACCATATATAGAGACACTGTAACTAAAATGTGGGTCGCGGACCCGTTTTGGGAAAGCTTGTCAATAAATAAATAAAAATATTTAATGCGCATCTTTTGTTTTGAAAAAAATATTTTGTCGTGCAGCAGTGTAGCGCCGGAGCACTCACAAATATATGACCCAGAGTATTTAAAATGTGGATTTTCGTACATTGAGGATAAAAATGGACAAACCCCCCCCCCCCAGTGTGTGATATGTAATGAAGTGCTTGCACATGAGAGCATGAAACCATCCAAAAAATACGTGTATTTACAGGACAGTTGTCACCAAAACGTTTTCTGAGGAGATGCCGAGTCAGCCTTCGTACGTGCAGTCAACGTCACACACTTTCTGCAGCTTCTTTTTGACGAAAGAAGCTCTTGTTGAATGCACCTATTGAGCGTTGTTTTGGACAAAAGTGTCCTTTTTATATGGAAATAGTATAATGAATGTACGGTACCACTATTTACTATTTCCTCCATGCTGATTTGGGGGAGGGGGGGGGGATGTTGTTCGGACAGACCTGCCCCCACTGCTAAAAAAAATCCTAAAGGAAACACTGTGCGGGTTTAGTTTGTTATGTTTAAATCTCAAGTTCTAGATTTGTAATTTCCACTACTACTATTTTCCATTACAATAAGTTTGTTTTACCTATATCACTATATGATTTTAACTCAGGACTTTCTATATAAAAAAGAAGATATAGGAACAATGTATTGTTAAGTACCTGGTAACAGTTTACATGTTGGAGTGTCTATTTAGCATTGGCTTGATCAGTAACACAATTTGCTGAATCTCCATATACCGGACAGTCTATCAATGTGTCGGTCTTTCAGTCTATTGATCTATTTTGATGTGTCTTGCTGGCTAGTTATGTCCTGTCTCAGCTTGTTTTTTTTTTTCTGTGGCCATTGGTCTAGATATTTCTACGTATCTGACAGCCCTGGGTTTGCAGCAATTCTCAGTTGGAAAAACAAATTGCAGTCTACGGGATTTTGCACTGTCAGGTCCTGTGTGTGTCTGTGTGTGTGTGTGTGTGTGAGCTTATAATACAGTGTCTGTGTGCAGAAAGAAAGCGCGCAAAGTGGGCAACCATACCCTGAGAGAATCGGTGTGTGCGTGTGTCAGAGATGAGAATAGGATTGTGTGTGTGAGTTTGTGAGAGAGGGAGAAATAGGCGGCCTCGCTGCTTTTTCTGGGGCAGGCTATCAGGCAGCCAGGCAGTAGGGAGGGATAATAACAGAAGCTGTTACATTCTTGTGGTTTCTCTGATTTCAGCATGAGGCAGGGGTCTCTCTCTCTCTCTCTCTCTCTCTCTCTCTCTCTCTCTCTCTCTCTCTCTCTCTCTCTCTCTCTCTCTCTCTCTCTCTGCCAGCATGGAAGCTCCTAGCAAGAGGACAATACATGACATTTCCTGGGACACTTTAATCTATGACACATTGATTACAGGACTATGAATCGGTGCATATTTGAGCACCTCTTGGTCAAGCATTAACCTAGCAACCGATTTAAGACTGGCTAAGCTATTACTGTGAGCAGTGGCAACAGTTTTACTTTAGTTTCTTAGGTCTTTTCTACAGGCCATTTTAGGGCCAATTTTAGATGTTGCAGTTGAAGACCGGCCCTTATTTAGATAGCTTGGTATATGTTGGTCACGTTTCAATACAATTGCAGTGTATTGATTTTTTTAGAGGCGTTGATAAATTGTCATAGCTACATGAGCGTAACAAAAGCACTTCATTCATTGATCAACTCCAACATCAATACAATTCTAGAAACACTTAGCTGTGTGTGCTGGTTGGAAATGAATGGGATGCTATTGTGCCTGTGTTCAATAGGAGCAAGGTGACATAACAAAAAGCATATAGAGGGATTTTAGATTACTAGTGCAGTGCCCGTTCACAACATGCCTGTTTCGTAGCTTTTGCGGCGATATTGTAGGGTTGACAATTGGTGCTTTCACAAAATATTTACACAATGAAATGTTTGATTAAAAAAAAAAATCATCAGTCATGTGGATAGAATGCTAATAAACCCTCTTTGAATTTGATAAAATGACCAAGTGGATAAAGGCAAATAATAGAACTGCTAGAACAGTCTGGTAAGTTCAGAAAATAACTCACTTTGCTGTAATGTTGCCTTTAAAACCAGGAAAAGACAATTATGCCATATTACGATATCCAAAATTTAAGACGTTATCTAGTAGGGGTGGGAATCACCAGAGGCCTCGCGATACGATATCATCACGATACTTATGTCACGATACAATATTATTGCGATTTTAAACATATTGCAATATTCTGCGATATATTGCAATTTATTACCTTTTTTCCAACTTCAAATTTTTCCCCAATTTCAAATGATGTCCCCAAAAGGAAACTTTGTCAATATCTGTTTTATCTAAAAAGAT
The DNA here is from genome assembly GCF_008315115.2 of Sander lucioperca. Lineage (NCBI taxonomy): Eukaryota > Metazoa > Chordata > Actinopteri > Perciformes > Percidae > Sander > Sander lucioperca. The sequence goes on from NC_050180.1 coordinate 9,847,708, forward strand.
ACATTTCTCTGTTTGTTCATCTCACTTCAATTTTATTGCTGCAAAATGGGATAGTCAAGCAGACAAACTGACCAACGCATATATAATAAAAGATCGATACTTGGCGTCTGTGTATCGATACAGTATTGCCATGGAAAATATCGCGATACTATGCTGTATCGATTTCCCCCCCACTCCTAGTATCTAGCCTTGTGTGTGTGTGTGTATATGTATGTGTATATATATATATATATATATATGTATGTGTGTGTGTATATATATATATATATATATATATATATATATATATATATAAAAAAATAGCAATATAATATAATAGCGATATATTGCCCAGCCCTATTTACATTTTTAGTAAAAACAATAGCTAATAGACGTGCATATAAACAGCGCACAACGTTACTCCACCTCCACCAACATCCAACATGAATTCATTCAACCTTTATTCATACTCGAGAGATCATTGAGGGGCGGCCCTCATTTGCAATGCAGTCGAGTCAATTACAAAGACAGAAACCAAACAACAACAACACAGAATAGAGTCAGGCAAAGTCAGTGTGCTGTGATTCTAGTGCTTGGTGGCTCTTAATGCCTGCTCACATTTCTATTCTCTACAGCATTACCAGTATACCACTATATAACAGCATTACTCTGAAGTTGAATCTGTTTCATTGGTTCATTTAAGCCCTCACTTAGGTCTGGGGTTGCACTAATCTTCTTTTGTAAAATCAGATTAATGCAGAACAGGCTAAATCATGCACTGTTTAAACCATTTTTTTTGAAACCTGGTTTGAGGTTGTTGTGTACCAGGTCAGTGCTGCACACGAAAGGCCATCTGTTTGGTAACACTACCACAAATACATAACCTGTACTTAGGGGGTTTTTCAGTACAGATACCGATGCCAGGGCTTTGTGTATCTGTCGATACCCGATACCGATCTGATACCGTTGTTGAATTAATAATACACTGTATACCTTTTGCACCTTATACCTTCCTTCCACCATGTGGAAGAGACTAAAGGCACCAGACTTTCCTAACTAAACATTACTTTCCTAACTAAGACAAAATAACATAGATGGAATGTATTGAATTCTTATTTATTTATACACTCAACTCTTCCAGCATGCGACACACGTGCGACAGAGGGGAAAAAAACTAACAAAACTGGATCGGCCCGTGGATCTGTTAATTTTTCCGATCCCCGATCAAGCTATTTTGTCAATATCGGGACCGATATCCGATTTGAATATCGGATCGGTGCACCCCTACCTGTACTGGCCTACGTACGTAACCTTATAATCTCGCATTGCCAGACCTATTTCCATAGCGCTGTGGGGTAAGGTCTGGCTACACTGTAGATACATTCTAGCATAAAAAAAACAAACAAAAAAAAACTTTCTGTGTTGTTTTGCATTTCTTAACACTGATCACATTCATCTCGCTAAGCTCCGGACTAGAGGTGCAACGATGAATCGATTAGTTGTCAACTATTAAATTAATTGGCAACTATTTTGATAATCGATTAATCGGTTTGAGTCATTTTTTTATTAAAAAAAAATCAGATTTCTCTGATTCCAGCTTGTTAAATGTGGATATCTTCTAGTTTCTTCTCTCCTCTGTGACAGTAAACTGAATATCTTTGAGTTTTGGACAAATCAAGACATTTAAGGACGTCCTCTTAGGCTTTGGGAAACACTGATCCACATTTTTCACCATGTTTTGACACTTTTATAGATCAAACAACTAATCGATTAATCGAGAAAATAATCGACAGATTAATCGACTATGAAAATAATCGTTAGTTGCAGCCCTACTCCGGACGCAGCGACGATGGCTCTGCAAAATGGTCTCGGGAAGGAACATTTGCACCCCGCAGAAGAAAACGCCACATACAATAATAAATGAAGTTAACTGTTCACACATTACGTGAGCTGTTTAAAGCAACACTAGAGCACTTTTCCCACTTCGGTCCCCCTACAGGTTGGAAGCGGAATTGTCCATTACCGCTGTCGTAATGTCTCTTTATGTCTCATTCAAACTACAGATCCGCTACCCGATCTGGCAAACTTGCATAATGTAATGTAATGGACAATTCCGCTTCCAACCTGTAGGGGGACCGAAGCGGGAAAAGTGCTCTAGTGTTGCTTTAAATTAGCTGGATACATGGTTAAACCTCATTTGCTCTTACCAGTGTATCGCCGCGTGTACTCCGTCCACAGCAATCCTCTCTCCAATCGGTCCCAAAACGTCCCAGTTAGAGAGTAAATGCCGTAAACTCATTCTTTGTAAATCTTTACAATCATTCCCCGAAAGAACCAAGCAGGCCTGCCTTGTTGCACGGTTGTTGTTTCCCGTAGCAAAGAGATTTTATAAACGACGACAACACACGGAGGGTGGACATCCTGCATGTGAGCCACGCGCCGGATATCAGGCTTTATCCTTGAAAAGGTACTTCGGCTGATCCAGACTAGCAACCTTATAAAGCTACAAAGAACATGTAGTCTATGCACGTTACCAGTGTAATTTAACCATGCTAAATGCTACAGAATACATCAACTCTAATAACAGTTGCTAAAATGTTCCATCCTTTCCATGGCTAATGAAACGGTTTTGATAATCCATTTGTACATAATGTAAATATACTCGTTTGATGTATGTTTGACATTATTAATATTAGTTTTTTGAAACCACAGCACTATCGTCTGTACTACCAGCAATACATGAGCACGCACCTTGGTATTTTGTAGAAAGAAAGCTATGGCCTTGGAAGGGATTAATTCAGACACAAATTTCTGCCTTCATACCTCAAGACATGCAAAAAAAAAAAAAAACGACAAATTGCTGTCTCAGTATTTCTTCACCAAGAGCTAACCTTATTTTCTACAGCGTGGAAACATTGTACAGGCAGTGAGGTGATTGTCAGGTGGGCCCACGCTTTCCTGTTTTGGCCCTGTTTACCAACCACAATGTGTTCCACCCACCTCCATCTCTTCATCTTCACCCTTTCATACAACCAGTGGTACAGAGACATCCCTAACACCTCTCCCACACACATGCGTCTTGTTACATGAGCTATGTAATACATTCGATCAAACAGTTTAATTATCAACTCTTGAAATCGCTCTCTTCTGTCGAATGTCCTTGTGTTACAGCAGGGCCTGCTAGTGTGCAGTTAAATCTATTGATTTATATTTGGATACTTTATAGGTCCTCTATCTTGAGCATTCACAGTATACTGCTAGCCACACACGGTTTCTCACAACTAAAAAAAAACACCTCCGTTTTTCCCCCCTGCTGCAGAAACTTCGAGGCTTGTACCGCAGGTCAAAACCACGCTGCTGTCTGACATGTCAGTGTGGCACAAAAAGCAACGTGGTAGACAAGTCAAACCGTAGCAACCGTACATTAAACAGTGGGTTTTCTGAAATAAGTCGCAAGCGGACTTATTGAATGTTTCTAAGCGATTGCTGTTGAAATCATTTTGACTTAAAAAAATGGGGCGATCATCAGAAAATATATGAGAGAGAGAGAGAGAGAGAGAGAGAGAGAGAGAGAGAGAGAGAGAGAGAGAGAGAGAGAGAGAGAGAGAGAGAGAGAGAGAGAGAGAGAGAGAGAGAGAGAGAGAGAGAGAGAGAGAGAGAGAGAGAGAGAGAGAGAGAGAGAGAGATGAGAGAGGAGAGAGAGAGAGAGAGAGAGAGAGAGAGAGAGAGAGAGAGAGAGAGAGAGAGAGAGAGAGAGAGAGAGAGAGAGACTCACACAGAGCTTCAGGTTTCCTGAATTATGCATGAAGCAGAATCCCTTTCATCAGCAAAGTAGAGCAGACACTGTAGGCCTACAGTATGTCCCATCCGTGGACACACACACACACACACACACACACAGGCTACAGCAGGTGCAGCTCTGTACAACGTGCTAAAGGCAAAAACGGTTTCTCTCAGATTCGTGCTTAAGGCACCTAAGCAATTAATTTTCCGATAGTTTAATGCTGTACATGAGTTTTTATGTGAGCATGAGGATATACAGTAAGCGTGAACGAGACAACCGTGTGTTTTAGCACGTTGTACTGTGTGTATACATTTGTATTTTTGGTCCTATATTACCAAAGGTAGAAGCGATTTGTCCGTCCTCTTAGTGTTGTCAGATATTGTGGGTTCACCACTCAGCTTTCAGTTGATGCTCATGTGAAGGATAGAGTTAGGCAGTTGTGTAATAATGCAAATTTGTGTGTGCATACAGTATGTTGCATTACCATAAACCCACTGTACATTTCTAGCCAGAGGTAACCTCTTTAGATGCATCTAGGCAGGAATTAAAGCACAAGTCTTTTACTTTTCCACTCATTTGCTTATATTTTTGCTTTCTTTTGTGTATCATCATCATCATCATCATCATCATCATCATCATCATCATCATCATCATCATATGATATTGTGTCTTTTATCATTTATTCAGTTTGTTAAATGTCTGTAATAAAAATAGGCCTGTAGATTAGGCTGTATTGTAATTTTTCCCGCAGAGACCTTGAGAACTCATTGTTACAAATCAAGCAAATCTCTTTTCAGTGCCTGAGCAAGTGACCTTTTGGAGACGGTACAGCATTGATACTATGGACACATTTTAGTCAAACTCAGATCAGCTGCAGGAGATGCAGTGAGTTTCCAGGGAAATGACTGCCTCTAAAGGATTAGGCTGATGATAAAAGCCTTTTCCTAGTACTCTTTCCTCAACAACCCGCTGCCTATCTCTCATTTGAAATGTCAACCCCAGTCTAATTCTGTTTCTCAGCAAAGAGCAGGGATAGAATATCCAAGGCTTCTTAGAAAAAAAGCTTTGAGTAGTGCGAGGGCAGACCGATAAGTAACGAGATGGGCTGATGAGATGGTTTAGTGAACGACTATCGCGGCCTGAACAGCTGTATAGCTTCTAAGAATAGGCATACAGGGTTATCCTGAGGCTGTTCTCTCAGGGTTGCCAAAAATCATGACTTAATGTGAGTATTTTTAAATTAAGCTCATCTTGGTCTTGTCACCAGTAACCTAGGGTGGGTCCAATTTCTCCACACTGTTCCTGTTGCTGTTCTGAGGAGAGTTAAATCAATATTTGTGAACATGAGATATTCTCTCTCAAAGAGGGAAAGTCTCAAACTTATGATGTTGTCAAGTTGTTTTCTTTTTTTTTTTTTTGTTGTACCCAAATGAGCCTGATTGTTTTTGTAGTGTTCTCAGTTCAGAAACCGAACATGTACCAATATCAGGGTTCATACGTTTTGAAAAAACCTGGAAAAGTTATGGAATTTAAAAAAATGCAAATTCCAGTCCTGGAAAGGTTTTGGAAAAATAAAAAGACCCAGAAAGTTTTGGAAAAGTCATGGATTTTTTTTTTTTTTTGACACAGCATAATAATATGTGATTAATAAATGTATTTCACGTCATCCTAACCTCAACGTTCTATTCGGGGTGCAATACTACAAATCCCACTATGAACCACATACATTGTCATTCATTTTATTGTTAAACCTCTGAGGGTAAACTTTAACACAGATTTTTTATTCCTATTGTATAATGTCGACTGACATTTTCAGGAATACATAGTCATGGAAATTTGCCCAAAAGTCATGGAAAAGTATTGGTTAAAATGCTTATGAACCCTGCAATATACTCAGAACATTCTCCAGGGTGCTCTGTGTCACCTATAACATTGTTCCCATATTTTCTTTTTTTTTTTTTTTTTTTTTTTGTATAGAGTTTTAACACTCTATTTTCTATTTGGGAGAGAGTTTTGGAATGTCTTAGATGCTTAGACCATAGGAATAACATGTTTGAATTTTGAAAAATAAGCAAAGTTCCCCTTTAACACCGAGTTGGTTGACTACTATTCAAATAGTTAGTATGCTATTACTATACCAACAATTCAGTCTAGTGTGTTAGAATAGTTTCATACTTAACGGTGAGCAGGTTATTTCATTGTAAGACCGGTATGAGGGCCTTGGTGCATTCGGGCAAAAGCTAGAGCTGCTTTCACATGATCAGCATCAAAGTGCAAAGCTGCATAATTCCATTCTTATTTTTAATGTTTGGAGTGTTGACGCCTCGACTCAGCAACTGCTGAAGAAAATCACAGCGCCCTGATGCTCAGACATTAAACTTTGACCTAGTTTGACAAAGACCACAGAGCAAGCTCGTCATGCGAAAATCCTTAAAGTTAGAGTACATTATACACTTGCAAAAAATGTATTGAAACATCCGAATTTCAAACCAAATACAGATATTTTTTTAAGTTTTGAACAGACTTTGGTGCGGAGAATTTTTTAGTAGGATCTTTCTAGTAGGTTGCCAGATCACCTAGGTTACTGTAGATATTCACACATGCACAAACGGTTCGTATAAGCTTGAACAATTGAGATGCAAAAGACCCGAGATCAGCTCTCCCGCACACGTGAATATGTATGCACAGTGCTTGTGCGTATGTGTGTGTTTGTTCTTTACGGCGTGTGCGGTGTAAAGGGAGCTGTTACACTCCAATGATGAGAGGCTGATTAACTTACTGCTTATTGATCCTGCACTCTGTTAAAGACACACTTGCTGAGAGTGGCGCTTAAAGAATTGATACCATCCAGATAGATCTTTTATCTGAAGAATAACACCATGTTCTAAGGTCTAAATACGTGTTACTAGAAATAAATACAGATTTGGTTACAAACATTATTGTTTCTGTCAGCTGTAGTCCTCAGCCGTGTAGGGGGGGGGGGGGTGTGCTTGGTGCAGAACACCTGGCCTCCCTGCTGGTGGGGCAGGAATGTGCAGGGTTGAGGTGGATGCAGGTGGAAATTTGCTGCGCACTCAGAACACGACCCCTGTTAACATTTAAAGGTGCCAGCGTCGGCAGGAAAGGAAAAATCAGGGGTATGTGCTGCTTTAATCAAACGTGTGTGTGTGTGTGTGTGTGTGTGTGTCACTGTCCTACCCTGTCCTACCTCTTTCATGTTTCCAATTTGTGTGTTCAGTTTAGCTTTTTCATTTGAAATTCCTTTAATTTTTTTGCCACTACATTGTAGTGGTGGTAGATAATGGCCTATACCTTTTTAAATAAATAAATACATTCTGACAAGCCCAGATATTATTTTATTCTTTTCCAACTAATCCATTAGTCCAGGGGAAGTCTTTTTAAGTTACTTTGCTTTTTCTGTTGCTTGTTGAAACTTAAATTAATTAAAGTAGTATAAAAGCCCTGTAGCAAATGCATCTAGAACAGGGGTCTTCAACGTGTTTTAAGCCAAGGACCCCTCAACTGAAAGAGACATGGAGCAAGGACCCCCTACTACATATATTGTATAAAATTAAGTTGCATAATAAACTGGGCCTACAATAACGTGTAGGGCGGCCTAAAGCCTTTACACATACCTTTTTTAGTGCATAGACTACTAAGCTATTCAAATAGCTTAATAATTGTTGGCATGTTTTTTTTTTTAAAATCATGTTTTAATACATAAATGAGTCCCAGTGAATCCTAAGGATGGCTACCTTAGTGACTACCTTACCTATAGGCCAGTTAGCAGTTGGGATTTATATTTGCTAATAATATTTTAGATTGGATGTTAAGACTTTTTAATTTTTGAACAATAATTTGGAGGCCCCGCCTGCATTGACTCTGAGGAGGAGCCCCTAGGGGTCCCGGACCCCCTGTTGAAGATCCCTGATCTAGAAAGCGTCATGTCTTTATTAAAGCTGTCACCTGTTAAGAGCAGCACACTGCTGCCCGTGGCGTTGGCTACAGGGTTCTTACCTGTTTGGTAGAATACAGCTTTATGACATGATTCAGAGAAATGCCAAAGCAGCAGTCTGTGAGCTATTAATTAAATCAATTATTAAACCAGCTGTTTGATTTAATAGTCCGACTGTTGGTTGAATTCTTCCCAGGACTCAACTTGAACACTAAATGAATTATTTTGGATGTCAAAGTGGGATGTTACATGAAACTGCTGCTGCTGGGCAGAACAACAGGATCTGGTGGTTTACGTCCAGATGGATGTGTGGTAGTGCCTGATAAATGTCTAAATAGCACCACAAAATAAACATCAGTTGAATTTATATTCGTTGTTTTTGTTGTGTTTTGTGTTCACAAATTTACAGAGGAGCAGCTGTTTGCTTGCAGTGTTAGCCGAAAGCAGGAAACCCTAAAAATGTGGGTTTTCTCCATCACTGCTAGCCAGCCGCCACAGTGACATTTGTGCTATATGTAAATTCCAAACCTCAATGGTAAGTCAACCTGTGCGTTTACATGCCCTGAGGACAAACCTGGGTGTGTTTGTGTATGTGTGTTCACTGTGGTTTCTGTGGTGCTTACAGCAGTTATGATCATAATGCTGTTGACGTAATCCGACAGAGGTGTTTACACAAAGGTTTCAACAGGCGGACTGTCTTCTTTCTCCGGTGAATATTAAGATTGAAGTGAGGTACATGCTGAGGAAATATCACATTCCTGGGTGTTTTCATAAGCACACAACATGTTTAGTTTGCGAATGTCTTACTCTGTTTTGGATCATTTCAAAGAATTATTTGAAACTTTAAGAAAACTGTAGTTTCCACAGACTTTGCCATTCTTTTACTGTGCGCTGAATGCTGTCGTCTTGTCGATTGAGAACCACAAAACTGTAAATTCTCTCATGCAAACCATCTAATGAAATACCCTCAGCTATTTGAGCTATTGTAGTTGCCAGGGGCTTATGTTTTTGTGGAAGTCCCATTGCTCAGAGGAATGTGCTTCTAGCCAGAGGCTGTTTCACCAGAAGAAGTTATATAGAGAGGGAGGGTGGGTGCAGTCGCCTCTCCCCCAACGTGTCCACCTGTAGCTCCATTTGTAACCACTTTCTGTACAGTGGTAAATCATGTTGGAAAAGTGTGTAAATGTAACTATTGCCACTTCTTAGAATATCCAGAACAGTGTTTTACTTGTGTGCATTTCTCCTATACAAAGACCAAGCAACCATTGTTTTGTACCTTTCTTTCTTCCAGCATGGTGACAAATAGGCTAGTAATTCAAAAACATTCTGCTCTTAAAAACTGTGACTAAAAGAACGGATGCTATGAAGTAAGGGTGTCACCGAAATTAAGTCACAATCTTGAATTTAAAAAAATGGAATCGTCGATGCTGCCACGCCCCCATGTCGCGTCCGGTCGGCTTGCCAAGCGGAAAAAAAACATAGAAAAAAAACACACGTGTAGTCCGTAGACTGTATATAAAATGGACCAACAGATCCTGTTGCTCTGGACGGAGACCAGTGAAGGATATTAGAAGCACTTTTCCGGTGATGGCTGAGCGTTACTGAGCAGCCTCCAACTGAGAGAGACGACGTAAATGTGACGTGAGCAACCTGTCTGAAAGTTGGAAGTCTTCTGGTAGCTGTGCCAAGAGAAATCTCAATCATTCAGAATATTGAAGAGACGGAGAGCGTAGGTATATGTAAGGAGATAACCTAGGCACAGGCTAATTATTGATCACTAAAATGCTAGTTAACATTAGGGCTGTCCTCGACTAAAGAAATTCTTAGTCGACTAACACATATGTGATTTTGTCGATTAATCGATTAGTTGATGTAATCGACAGAGCTGTGCTCTTTGAGAGGTGATTAAGACTAGAAAAGCACAATATAAATGTAGTTAATGAACCATCTGAAAAACTGAGTTTCTCCACAATTAATCCTGCAAAAGCACCACTTTAAATCTTGTGCTTACCAGAAATGTGCTCATAAGTTTCTTGGAAATGAGTAATTAAACATGAATAAGCATAAAAAATGACTCATCAACTAAAGAAATCTTAGTCGACTAAGACCAAAACGACCGATTAGTTGACTAATCGACTAAGAGGTGGCAGCCCTAGTTAACATTAGTAATTAAACTTAAACAGCTAATGTGAGTCAAAACTGAACGTCAGCTTCTCCTGTACTACGGTAATTCCTCTACTATGCAACAGTAAGTCGCGTGGTTATGACACAATCGCCTATTTTTACAAAAACGTCTGCTACGGAGCCATATCGGGAGATACAAGGTAATGGAGCCTTTTATACATTTTTTTTTTTTTTTTTTTTTAGAAATAAACAATGGACAAATAGAGTCTTTAAACGCTTCAGATGTAAAGTTATTCTCTGTCAAAGTGGCGTCAAAATGAATGGCAGTCAATGGGATGCTAACGGGGGGGTGAGTGCTTGTTAGCATCAAAATGGCGCCATAGGAGCTACGCGCTGTGAGGCTTACCCCCTTGGTGTAGCCTGCTCAAGGTAGCTCATTTCCTGATTGATTCTACCACCACTCCAGTGGAGGCGCTAATGAGCTAGATTACTACACACAACGGAGCATACACCGATCACACTCAGCTTGAGCAAAGTGCTGCCGGGCACGAATAAGGTAAAAAAAAAAAAAAAAGAGTCGGTTCATTCTCCCGGTTCAGTGACACTACTCGGGTTAATTAACCGGCTCTTCGGTCAGTTCGTCAACACTAGTGCTGCGAGTCAGTCAACCTCCTGTAACTTAGCTAGAGCCAGTCAAAAGATAGCATGGCAATTGCAGATGCTGGAGACCCATGGACAGAACTTGAACCCCCTCCTCTTTCACTGAAGTCGCCGGTGTGGAAGTATTTTGGATTTCCAGTGAGTTATGTTGACGACGTTCGCGTTGTCGACAAAAAAGCCACAGTCTGCAAGCTCTGCTATGTGCGTATACCATATTCCACTGGCAGCACGACTAACACGGCAGTTAATCTGTGTGGTACTATGACACCCCTACTAGGAAGCTGTGTCAGGGAAAAATAAATATTTGTGTGCCTTTTTATTTGGCTCCTTGGCAGGAAATGCATGTGAGCAAGGTCTAGAGGGAAGGAGATAGAGGTGGGCAACTCATGAAGATCAGGAAAGGTAGAAAATGAAGAGATGCTTGTATAGGGATTATAGGGATGAGGGGACACAACAAGAAGGGGGAAGCAAGGTGATTAGAGAAATCTAGCTAAGAAGCAGCTGTAAAGGAGAAGAAAAGTGCAAGGAGACGTATAGAAGATCAGATGGGAGTGGAGTATAGTAGAACATAGAAGGTAATGAGGGCAAGGGGGTAGGAGAGGTACTGTAGATGTGGATTTATTATGATTGTGAGAGGACAGGTGTGACAGATACATCTAGAGCAGCAACTAACGATTATTTACATTGTTGATTCTTCTGTTTATTTTCTTGTTTTAATCGAGTAGTTGTTTGGGAAAGTGTCGATCAGTGTTTCCCAAAGCCCAACATGATGTCCTCAAATGTCTCTTCTTTTGTCCACAACTCAAAGATATGCACTTTACTGTCACAGAGGAGAGAAGAAACTATAAAATATTCACGTTTAAGAAGAGGATTTTTTGTTTATAAAAAATGACTCGAACCGATTTATAGATTATGACAATAGTTGCCGATTAATTTAATAATTAACTTTGCAGCTTTAGATACATCTAGATGAGTGCAGTAGTGACATTGACCAGAATGAGCTGAAAAGAGCTATGTTGAAAACGCCTGTCTCTCCATTATCGGTTTATTATATGGTTAGGGTGAGGTTAAGGGTTAAGGTTAGGCATTTAGTTGTCATGGTTAGGGTAAGGGGCTAGGGAATGCATTATGTCAATGAGGGGTCCCCACAAAGATAGTGCCACAAATGTGTGTGTGTGTGTGTGTAAAGTAAATGGCTTCTCCCTGGCACTGATGACTATAATTTGCATAATGGCATAAATACAGACAGGAGGAGAGGGAAAAACAAGGGAATAGGAAAGCCGTTAGCAGTAGGGCTTCTCTCACGTTGTGGTCCAGTCAAAATTAGATCTGACACCCGTTTTTTAAATCCTTGAATTTCAGAAAATCAGCACACACTGGTTGGCTCAAAAAGGTGCGTGATTGTACTGGACTGTTTTATTCAAAGGCAGCTATCCTTTTACATCTCTGGTTTTGCCGACTTCTTTCACAAGAGACATGCTGCCTTGTCAAACACAGGTGTAACTGCTGTTAATGTTGTTAGTTCCACCTGTGTTTTTTCTGCTATGAAAAAGTTAAAGGTTCTGATGATAACAAAGTCATGGTTATGAGTGAAAATAAACATGCCGTTCATTTTTCTTACTGCTATATTTCCTCTAATAAAGGGGAAAATATCCTTGTTTTCACACTTGTTTTCATAAGTAAAATAAAGTGCATTTCTTTCTTTTAACATGATAGAAACAGTTTGGAAACCACTGAAATAACATATGTTGTAATCCATATTGCCTACCTTTTTAAAAAATGGACTTACCTGGTTTGACCCTTGTGGCATTCACTTGGATAATGTTTACTTGCATATTTCACTTGCAGTGGCATTGGCCCTCTGTAAATAAATACCACAGAAAACCTAGTGGATCAATCCGGGTGTAAGCAAAATAAGAATCTTAAGAGCTAATAAAGGTAATCCAAGCTTTTAGCTTCACTAGCAAATACATGAACAGTCACACAAGTTAAGGATTTAGGTTTTTTATGATACAGTAAGTAATTGAGAAGGTGGCTCGGTTGGAAAAGTTGTGCTACAGGTAAACATGACAATTTAAATGAAAAAAAACAAACATTTATATCTTTCATTCCGGTCTTGTACAAACTGTTCAGAAAAATGCAAATAACGTCATTGAGACTTTATTTTCTTAATCCATTTTGAGTTACTAGCATTACAAAACATTATTCTTGAAATTGATAGTAACCTAATATCAGGGCTAGATAATGCCATTACTTAAAAATAAAAACCTACAACAGCAGCAGCAGTTAACTAACAACTGCAACAAAAAGACATGTATAAAGTTGCATAGTTCTAAGAGGACAGACGTCACAGTCAGAAGCTGTAGTTTCACACAGGACATTCTGACTGGCTGTCTCACTGACGCAACTTTCTTGTCTCATTTTGCAAAACGGAACAAATGCACAAACCCAGTTTTCATTGTAAACACACATAGTTTTGTTTCCATTTTGTCACCGAAAAGTCGTTTCTTTTTGCAGTCAGAAATTGTTGCCAAAGTGACTTTCAGATTAAGTATCAATAATCAAGCACCACCTAGCGTGCAGTGGTGGTGATTGTGGCCGGGAGGTCGTCGGTTCAATCCCCAGACCGACAGGATACAGATATCTGGGTGGGGAAAGTGAAAAGAGCAGTGCTTGTCCCTCCCTCATTACCACCACTGAGGTGCCCTTGAGCAAGGCCCTTAACCTCCAGCGGCTCCAGTGGAGCTGCTCAGTGGCCAGCAGATCAGACTGGGGTTGTACTGGGCAGCTTCCAGGTATGAATGTGTGCAACTGTGCGAATGTGATCAGGGTGTTCCTGCAAAAGAGAGGCTTCCTCTCAGTGAACCTTCCCTGAATAATTAAAGGTAAAAATAAAGAAATGAAAGTATCAGTGTACACATCTACAAGCCAACGTTGAGGTATAGGCCTGTTATGTGTTGCTCAGCTATAGTCTGCTGCTTTAGTGCAATGTATTGTCTGCTCAGCTCTTTCTACCTTATAACATCATTGTTTTCTCATTTATACTGTTTTGCTGTATTTTGTTCGCATTGTATTATTTTCAGTTCTGTTCTACTCTACGATATTCTTCTCTATTGTATAATTTTTTTTTTTTTTATTCTACTCAATTCTATTCTCAACGTTCTATCATTTTCTGCTCCGCTGTGTTGATTTTCAGTTTTGCTCTGCTAAGCTGGACAGGGCAGCCACCCTCCCCTGAGATAAGCCTCCGGAACTCCGGAAGCACGCTACCATTATTGCTTCCTGTAGTCAGCAGAGCTTACAAACAGCCAGGAGTGTGCGTGCGTGCGTGCGTGCGTGTGTGTGTGTGTGTGTGTGTGTGTGTGTGTCTTGACCCTAAAGCTTCCCTCAGTGGTGGGCTCCTCTGGCTCTCCTAGCTTATTGCAAACACAGACGGTCCTGGAGCCTTCCCGTCTGTACACAGGAATACACATTAACACGCACATGCATACAAACAGTAACACACATGTTACCAAACTTCAAAATCAGGTTGCGAATAGCTCCACTGAATCGCAATACATACTTGCATACACAAACACAGAAACACGCTAATAAACTAGCTTAGTATAGTATAATAGGGCTGCAACTAACAATTATTTTCATAGTCGATTAATCTGTCGATTATTTTCTCGATAATCGATTAGTTGTTTGATCTATAAAAATGTCAAAACATGGTGAAAAATGTGGATCAGTGTTTCCCAAAGCCTAAGAGGACGTCCTCAAATGTCTTGTTTTGTCTAAAACTCAAAGATATTCAGTTTACTGTCACAGAGGAGAGAAGAAACTAGAAGATATTCATTTAACAAGCTGGAATCAGAGAAATCAGATTTTTTTTTAATAAAAAAATGACTCAAACGATTAATCCATTATCAAAATAGTTGGCGATTAATTTAATAGTTGACAACTAATCGATTAATCGATTCATTGTTGCACCTCTATAATAAACGTTATCTGAACATTACCTGCTGAACTATGATTCTCCCCATATTTCTTATTTTAGTTAAAGTTACACAACAGGCAACGTCCTCTCCCAGTTTGATTATGGCGTGATTAATGAACTTTATTTGCCCCGTACATTTCTAGTCATAGCCCCAATTTCTTCAAAAGTCGCTCCCCTTTCTGTTGTATTGCTTTAAAACAATCGATATAAGAGGCTTGCAGTTAGGAATCCCAAAGGAATGATACATCACCGCTCCAGTGTTTCATAAAGCAGAAACTAGGCCACAGACGAACAGGTGGTCAATTACAGATGTGTGTGTGTGTGTGTGTGTGTGTGTTGGTGTGTGTATGTAGACAGCTTGTGACTGCTCTTGAGTTTTTATTATAAAGCCCTAATAGAAATGTCTCTCTTTCTGCGTACGATATTTAAAAAGGATGAAAACGCGCACAATTACACATAATGTACTGTATATGTCTGCATTGGCATGACATGACACAGACTCAAACCTGACCTGACCCAATGTTAGATTTTAGTAATTCTGTCTTCAAAAACAAAGAGGTATTAGGAACTAGGAAGGCCGGTATCTGGTCTAACCCTGGAAGAAGAAAAACAGACTTCCTGTTCCAGTTCTGTCTTTCCTTTGTACCCACACATCCCCTTTCTACCTGTCCCTTTTTAGACCCCTACACACGCACTCATTGAACTTCGCCTACTTCTCGCCATCCTTTCCCTCCCAATGTTTGGTGTCGCACCCCTTTCCCCCCCCCCTCCACCTACCATCCTCCTTCCACTCCCACATAAGACCACCCCCCATGATCCCTTTAATTCTACTTATTTTATGTAGGGCAACAACAGTAGCAGACAGTGTTGTTTCGCGTGTGTGTGTGTGTGTGTGTGTGTGTGACTGACAGATTCAAACAAAGCATTTCAAATGTGTCTGTGTGGGGGAGGTGGGGGGTGCCAAGGAAGTTGTAGCTTGAAGAATGTGGGCAGTGAATGACCCCTGACCTCCTTTAGGGATAGCCATATGTGGCCCTGGCGGATGGTAAAGTCATACAGTGCAGCTTGTAACCTGATTGCTAAAGTCTCTTAGAAGAAAAGAGGTTTTAGAGATTTTTTTTTTACTTTTTAAGAAAATTCAGATTTTATGTCAATGTTGCAGTCAAAATGTTTGTCTTGGTCTACAGCCAAACCAGCACGTGCATAAAAAAGCAGTCAGATGCAATAAAAAGGGTTGTGGGGTAAGAGGATTTTGCAGGAGGACAACCTCACAGTTCCATCACTGTGAAACTGAAGGTGTACAGAATATATATGCCATATATCCCAAACACAATTGACATTAGAGTTACTCTAAACTAGCATCGCAACGGTCCATTAGAGCTACTTTCCGAGCTACTTCTTGCCTCAAGTTTAAATTACTGCACATCAATTAAAGGTGCCGTAGGTAGGACTGGGAAGATCCAGGACTTAGCCAAAAAATTTGAACATCGACAACTTCTCAGTCCCTCCCCCCTTTCCGCTAAAGCCCAAAACGGTCTCCTAAGCCCCTCCCTCCACAAGGGAGAATGAATGCGTGTGCATAAGCAGTGATTGACATGCAGTTAGACACACCCCCCTGGCCCTGATTGGTGCATCTGAACAGGGAGCGGTGGATTTTTGCACATCCCACTACAGGCTGTGTGTGGTGCCAGAGGACCTGGATTTTTTTTTAAATTACCTGCTTCATGTAGTTCTACTGGAACATAGGGTCAGTTTCAGCAAATATGACAGCAAGTTAGTTTTATAAGGCTTATCTACTGCACCTTTAGTGGTTTAGAAAGTGTGGCTCAAGTTTTACAAAGAGCCAGCGTAAATAAGTAAATCATTTGTACTGATTATTATGAGAGAGATATTCAATTTCTCATTTTAGTCTCAAATTCATCACAATTCAGAGTTGCAAACGTCTGCAAACCTCTGCTTGAACTTCACTGAACCCTTATGGAATACGCCTCTATAAGTGCATAAATGAAAAGCCTGAGTCAGCCTGCCCGACTGCATTGATTAGAAAAACTAGACCGTCCAATTAAGTTCTCAACTGCTTGCAGCCCTTTATTTTTCATTTCAACGTAATAAAAACTTCAACAGGGAAAAGTAAAGCAGTAACATTCACGTATCTGTCATTAGCTGAAGCAACAACACAAAAGAGCCAGAGACAACCCACATTAGCGTTCTAGCGTCAATCAACAAGCAAGTTGAGTTTGCTGCCGGCTTACCAACAAGCCTAGGCTGTTTTGACAAACATCAAATATCACAATACATCTTTATATACTGTATATCTTACAGAAAACCTTAATATATAACAATATTTGTCATTAGTGCTTTCAAAAGATGCTTGTATCCAGGATTTTGTTTGAACCTCTGTATTTAAAGTCACATACAGAGGTGTTATTGGGGGGAGGGGGGGGGTTGTGATAAATGGTTGCACACTACAGAGATGATCCAGTACTGCATGTGGTCTTTAAATAGTCTTCAGCTGGATGGCAGAAAAATGTTAGGACAGGAAGAGAGCAGGGAAGGCAAGGCTGCCTGTGTCCTAGTGTCAGACATCATCATCATCTGTGTATCCTGTAGCTGTTCCACAGTGGGAGCCAGTGATAGAAGAGCTTCCCTTCCTTCCTTCCTTCTTTCTGCAAGACTTCAGTTCAGTTCAATTTTATTTATATAGCACGTTTAAAAACAACCATAGTTGACCAAAGTGCTTAACAAGCTCAAAAAACCCAAAATGATAATATACACAAACAATACACAATACACAATACAAAATAACCAAGAAGGACAAGGTGTCAAAGCTCAACTTGAAAAGCAATGGGTCTTAAAGGTCCTATGACATGCTGCTCTTTGAATGCTTTTATATAGACCGTAGTGGTCCCCTAATACTGTATCTGAAGTCTCTTTTTATATAGACCTTAGTGGTCCTCTAATACTGTATCTGAAGTCTCTTTCCCGAAATTCAGACTTGGTGCAGAATTACAGCCACTAGAGCCAGTCCCACAATGAGCTTTCCTTAGGATGTGCCATTTCTGTGTCTGTAGCTTTAAATGCTATTGAGGAGGAGAGAGGGGGGGCAAGGTGGAGGGTGGGGGTGTGGCCTTGACCAACTGCCATGCATCGCTTGTTTGCAAGCCATGATGTCTCTCTCTTTCTCATGGGTGGGCCAAATTCTCTGGGCGGGCAAAGCAGAGAAAGGGGAGGTAACCTTTCTCCTTATGACCTCATAAGGGGAAGATTCCAGATCGGCCCATCTGAGCTTTCATTTTCTCAAAGGCAGAGCAGGATACCCAGGGCTCGGTTTACACCTATCACCATTTCTAGCCACTGGGGGACCATAGGCAGGCTGGGGGAACTCACATTAATGTTAAAAAACCTCATAAAGTGACATTTTCATGCCATGAGACCTAAGCAAGGACTTGAGTGTTTCAACGGTCCGAGATGTTCTTATATGAATAGGTAAACTATTCCAGTTTTCTTTTCCACTGCAAAGGCTCGGTCACCTTTATTTTTTAACCTGGATCTGGGCACACCGAGGAGCATCTGATTGGAAGGCCTCAGTGCTTTGTGACTTGATCTCTGTGCTCCTCTCCGCTTGTCTCGCTGGTCCATTCGCTCTGTTTTCTAGGCTGAGGTTGTTGCGGTTGGCATCAGTGTGCATGTGCAGTATGCCTGTTTGCCTGTGTGCTTGCATGCATTTGTGGCTGTGTGTGTGTGTGTGTGTGTGTGTGTGTGTGTGTGTTTCTGTTGGCAGTCAGACAACTTGACTTACCAGAATGACCTACAGCATGACTATCAACACGCCTGGTTGTTTATTACCTGCTAGCTGTCACCACTTCCTGTAATGCAGCTCAGTAGCATCTCTTTGTTAGAGCCTCTCTGCCAGATAAATGCCTGCATCTTTCAAACTCCACGCCCCCAGTTTGTTACACAAGCCAGGGGTTCTCCTAGGAAATTGTTAGTGGAGGTGGTAAAGCACTGAGTAAGTCCTGAGCTGACTCAGACGGATGCATCACGTGTTGTGATCAGTTCAGTTACAAAATGACAACATCAACTATCATTTCAATCATCAGCTATCTGTGATGTGTGATGTAACACCTCTGCTCTTTTCCTGGGAAGGCTAATACTGGATTCCATAACAGTGTGAGAATTTCTTCTGACGTTAGTCGGGGAAGAGTTCATTTCAGGAGAGATGCGGCAGTGTGTGAAAACGCGGAAAAAAACGTGTGGTCCCCAAGCACAAACTGAGATTACTTTTTGATCAGTCCTTCCAGAAAGAGTTTTTTTGTGATTGTTGCGGGCAAAAATCCTTGATTATGCGGCACGTTTTCTTGGAAAATGCGATGGAATATGCGGGATATTTATGCAATTTTATGTGATGAAATTGCGGAAACTTGCAAAAATTGCGGGAACTTGCAAAAACTGCGGTTTCATCATGGCTTCATCAAGGGGTTTGCAGCTTTTCGATGATGTTCACGTCACTTCATAACGTTCCCATGGCAACAGGGGAAAATGGTTGCTCTTGTGTGAAGTAAACGCAACATTTTTCAACTTTCTGCTAAGATATGTGAATCATGCAAGCCCCGCATATTTTGCGCGAAAATCTGCAATTTATGCGACAATTTATGCGGCAAAAGTGCGGCGTATTTGAAAAAATGCGGCCCCCGCATAAATATGCAGACTTTGGCTGATTATGTATTGAATTATGCGATCGGATAATCGCATTTTTCTGGAGGGACTGTTTGATATAGAGCCACAGATGACATGATAGAACCGCTTTCAGAAGCTAAGAAGTATTCCCCTTAGTCATAAAACGTATCTTGATGTGTAACACCGGTTGAGTGCTCCTTTTTAAAAATATGTTAATAACACGTTCATGTTTAACAATTATGAATATTAATCTTACAGAAAGATATTTTCTAAGATACACAAATATCCATGATGGATGTCTCGTGTTTCCCTCACATCATATGACCCTGCTTTAGAAGTGTAGGACTGTTTCTGTACTTTCTGTACTTGAGATTCCCCCTTCATATTGTGTTTTGTGAGAATAACGGGCTTAAGATGCAATCACACAACATATACAATACATTGTTTACTGTGCATATTAAAACCAGGTGTTAAAGACGTAAGTAGAGCTTGAGTGTCTGGAGGTGACAAGGCGGCGGGCTGTTAGTGGCGGCCTCAACTATGCATTTGTATGTGCGTGTGTGTGTTCCCAGTGTGCACACCATCTGCCAGTGGCCATTGGGGTTTGTGCTGATGTGTAGTGACATGCAGCTCAGACGCACAGGGGGCCCTCCATATATGCCATACACACACACACACACACACACACACACACACACACACACACACACACACATACACATATACACACACACACACACACATACACATATACACACACACACACACAAATCGCTCACACAGAGCCATCGTTACAAATACAGCAGCTCTTGATGACGGGGCCATGACCCTCGTGGGGTTATGTCTCCTGTCAAGACAGATCACCAAAGGGTAAAAACAAAAACAGGAGGCAGACAGGAAGGGCACAAATCCCACTGCAGTGGCATATGTTACCCAACAAAAAAAGGAGAAATGAAAACACTGCTGTAACTACTCAAAATCAGAAAGAGCTTGCTGGAACGTGAAACTAGCTTAGCGCATACACGTGGCCGCTCAGATCAGAACATGTTGGCCAGTGTTAATTGTAACGTAATCAAATAGCAGAAAGTAGCTGTTGAGGTCAAATACGACACTAAATATAAGACAATGTGCATGCAAGACAACAGCAAATTGTGATTGCTCGCCTAAATGTAACTGTACATAAATTATTCCAAAGGAATCGTGGTGACATTTAGCAAAGTACGCTCATTCGCTTTCTTGCTGAGAGTTAGATGAGATATCTCTCTCATCTCTGCACGCTACATAGAAATAGCCAGCAGTAGGGTTGGGCATCGTTTGGATTTTAACAATTCTGATTCCGAGTCTTCCTTTCGATTCCGGTCCTTATCGATTCTTGATTCCGATTCTTTGAGGGGTGGAGTTGAAACGGGTCACATGCCTATTTTCACAAATAAGAGGAAAGTTGTATTTTGATTCCGTGGTGGTTTGCAGTTTTACAGGGCTTTTTCAATGTAAAATAAAGCCCCACTAGAGCTTACTGTGCTCCAAGGCTGCAACACAACAAACGCCTGGCCGCTTCGGAAACCAAAACTTGCGCTTATTAAATTGGGAAGCAGTGATCGGATTTGAAACCAAATCCTCTAAATGATTCCAAACGATTCCAATAAAGAAACGATTCCACTGGAATCGTAATTTTTGAAACGATTCCAAGTAGGAATCGGTTCTCGATGCCCAATCCTAGCCAGCAGCCTGTTAGCTTAGCAATAAGACTGGAAACAAGAGGACACAGCTAGCCTGACAAAACCTGCCACCTCTAAAGCTCACAAATGAACAGGTGATGTCCCGTTTCTTTAATCCATACAAAGAAATGACGTGTAAAAACAACACAACATGGCGTTAGGGTGGGTAGGCCTGTCACGATAACAAATTTAGCTGGACGATAAATTGTCCCAGAAATGATTGCGATAAACGATAATATTGTCGTTCCGAGACCATTTTCATCTAATATAATGATAATGGAATAATAATGCAGGTACACCTTTTCAAAGATCAATACACTTTTATTTCTAAAGAATATTTAACACTGGAACTGGAAGACATTTTAAATATCCACAATATGTCTTTGATCTCCTGTAGTATGTCGTCTTTCACGCTGTTGTACAGTTGTGGAATTGCCGTTTGTGACACGTATGTTCTCCCAGGCAATTCGTACTGGCTGTCAAATGTTTGCAGCATTGCTTGAGTGTGTGTTTGTGCGATAGACTACAGTTTCTACTTTAACAATTATTCATTAAACACTAAATATTACATTTAAATAATATATAATTAATAAATTATATCTATCTATGTGGCTATCTGCCACATGGCGAGTAAATGTTTGTATCAAAATAGTTGTAGTAGTCTGCTGTCTGCAGGTCGGAGCTTCGCGGGGACAGGCCGACACCCACACACACCCATACACACCCACACACACCCACACCCACCCACACCCACACACCCACCCACACATACAGAAACACTGGCGCACACACAAAAACTGGCGCGCACACCAGACGCCAGCCACCACATCACTTCTGTTCACTGATAGCTATCGTTTACCTCAGGCTAATTAATTAGCTAGTAAGTGGCGATTTCTGGCAGCCAGCCTTCCAAAAGAAAGCACAATGAAATTAAATAACCGATCATTAACCGTTGACTGACAAGCAGGTAACAGAGTCTCAGTTCACCGTCTGGGAGCCTCTGACACACTTTCCGCACTATCGCGTATAACGCGTATCCGGGGACAGCTGTAGGCTTGTACCGGTGTTGATGTTCTGTGCATTGTCGGACACATGCAGCCACTTTCCTGAAACCGCTTGCGAGACTGACAAGTCCACGGCGGCGTGTATGTCCGAGCCTGTCGCCAGGAGTCCCGCCTCCCCCCACACAAAGACCATGCGACTGACAAGAGGGTTCACTCCTCGTTACGCTAAGGAACCGAGAGTGGTCCTCCAGTCTCTTTGAGAGAGAGAGAGAGAGAGAGAGAGAGAGAGAGAGAGAGAGAGAGAAAAACATGCTTATGCTGCAGAGGGAAGATATACTGCAAAGTATATCTTCCCTCTCTCATTTTTTATCTGTGTTAACTTGGACTCAAGCCACATGCGACCAGTTTGCAATCTACGGAGACGAGGAAAGCAGTCAGACGTGGCCTCTGTAATAAGGGGCTTTGGTGTGTTGTAAATGTAGCAGCTTCAGATCAAATTATTGTTATTTTGTCCCACTAAGAAGCAGACAGGGCACCCTCAGCCACTGTTTGCACTGCCATCATTTACCAACAATCACTTGAGCCACTCCAGACCGACGAAATCATCAAATTATTGAGTATTAAGTATTGATCCCATTCCTTCTGAGGTAGATGAAAGTCACACGTGTGAAGTCGCGATTAGAATGCAGTGAAAATTGAAATAGTTCAAATTTCATACATGCTACGTCTCAAACAAGGCAGCTGAAAGGAAGAGATATCCTGATTGTTAGTTTCGCAACATTCCCTTTTTTTTTTGACGATCAAACAGAGTCACACTTTGGCATAATGATACGTGCAGGATTGCAAACATTTGAAGCTCTTTTTGCCAAGTTATTTTTTTTCTCATTTCATTTGGTTTTATAGTAGCTTGTGAGTGATTTAGTGCTCGCCTGCTGTATAGTTTCCACATCCCCGGGTAGGGAATCTGCTGCTTTCCTACTCATTGACATTCTTTTCTCATGAAGCAGTCAGTCTTTGCTTATTCGCCGCGCTTGTACAGGCTTGCCTTGCTGTTCTGTCTTCGCTAAGGTAGCGGGGAGAAAAATACATGATGTTGAACTGTACATTGGCTTATTCTGTTTTTTTCTTGGAGATGGATTGAGGGGTCTTTCGTACTTTAGCACACCTAAGTTGTCATAAAGCATGTGTACATTACAAGCATTGATATAATGATACTTCATTTCTTTTCCTGTCCGACTCTTTTTGCGGTTTCACCTCTAGTTTCTC
This sequence comes from Sander lucioperca, assembly GCF_008315115.2. Classification (NCBI taxonomy): domain Eukaryota; kingdom Metazoa; phylum Chordata; class Actinopteri; order Perciformes; family Percidae; genus Sander; species Sander lucioperca. The sequence goes on from NC_050180.1 coordinate 9,870,854, forward strand.
TCACTCATCATTGTCTCCTCTCTGCTCTGTGTTTGGTTGTTGCAGACCCTGGTAGGAGCGTGATGAGCGCGCGCTTCCACTTGCCTGCTGGCAGATCCTACAATGTCCGGGCGACGGAGGTGGAGCGAGACAGACAGCACACACAGGTTGTGTGCAGCGTACTGCTGCTGGACAACACTGTCCAGACGTTCAAAGTCTGCGTAAGTACCGCTCTCCCTGGTCTACGAGTGTCTTGCTTTAGATTTTAATAAAAGATATGGCAACTTAGAGAAAACACTTGTTACCTCCGGCACACACTGTAGGTTTGACATAAGAATGGATGTATTCAAACTGTGAAGCGCACCTCCCTAGGGGTGCGCTGTGCGGAGGGTGAGACGCGAGGCATCAAAATGAATTCTCCTTTCTTGGAGTCTTAACTCCGTCAAACCTGAACACACAGACATGACACACACATTGTTATATTCAGTGGGCCTCCCTGAGATTATCATTATCTCTGATGTCGATCAGAAATGAACCGTAGAATAAAGATGCTCCTTATTACTCCAGAACTTGCTTAAGAATCAATGTTTTCTTCAGTATCAAAGTAATCCAGTTATCTGCACATCCATGGCTACATTGCTAATTCACATACTTTCAATGATGTCAATTTACCAAAATGTAAACAAATATATAGGCAGAAAAAACCCCAACATGGCTTATGTTGTAACTAACCGTATCTAACTGACACCAAGGCAACATTATACCTCCTGTCTACATCCCCCACAGCCCCCAAATGATCCCCAAGTAAATCTTTTCTGGGGGGGGGGGGGGGGAGAGAGAGAGAAACCCATTGATTTACTTCAACCTGGCTGATGAAAACAAATCAACTTCAGAATTTTTGTGATACAAAAAAACCAATACAGGGATATTTACTATTAAGTCATCAAGTGGGTGTACATTAACTCAAGCACCCCCTCTCCACCCCCAAAGAAAAACAAGAAATGAGAGCACCAATTCTGTGCCCCCTCCTCCCTCTCACAACCCTCCACTTGTGCCGTTACTGTAAATTTCCCCACCTCGAATTAAATTTCCCCACCTCGAATTAATTTGAGAGTTGGTGGGAAAGCATCCCACACTGTATTTTTTTTTCTGTTATATTGTGAACGATGCCCATTTTCAAAATTGATACATGTTATTCCTATGGTCTGAGTCCAAAAATATTAGTAAACATTAAACATCTCTAAACATCTCAAAATAAACTCAAAATAAACTCAAAATAAAAGAGATTTACTTCCCTGGTTTCTGGCTTCATTTATATTAATTGAACTTTCCTAGGCCATGGAAATGACAAGGTGGTGTTCCCCTTTTAATGGTTAAAATGTCTTTTTCTCACACTTTTTCTTCTTTTGTGTGTGTGTGTGTGTGTGTGAGTGTGGTATGTTTTACCCAAAGCCAGGTGACAAGTTGGCTTGTGACTGTCGTCTGTCACTTCATGCGATAACACATTTCCTTTTTCCCTTTCTCTGTCATTGTGTGAGATTGTGTCAGACTTCTGACAGTATGAGAAGGGAAATTCCCTTTGTGCGTCAGAAAATACAATTCTTGTAATAACATCCCCTCTGACAGATTACATCCTGTTGGTGTTACAGGGTGTGACTGGGAGTGCATGTGAACATGTATATGCATGCATATGCATCTAGAAAAATACACAAATGCACATTATTACTTCAGAGTGGTTACGTAACAACATTTTTCTTGTGGAGCAGATCATGAGATAAAAAAAAACATGTTAGTTTTTGAGGTTTTGTCACAAGCTAGCTTGAAGCATGGATGTATTATAAGAACTGGGTACAGCGCATGAGGCGGAGCCCCGGTCATTCCTATGAGAACCGCTTAGTGCCGCATAAAGCCACCATGGAGCATAAACTGCGTATAAAATAGAGCCATAAAGCCGGCGCACTAGAGACCTCTGCGGCTGGTGTTTGGTGTTTTAAGCCCCCAACATCGTCTTCTAGGCAGCACTGCCTGGAAGGCACTAGGATTAGGCAATGGTTAGGGTTAGGTGCCTTGAAGTCGACGGTCGCAGCGCTGCCTTGAAGTCGACGTTGGGGGCTTAAAACACCATTGAGCTCTGCGGCTACTTCCAGCTTAGCGCTCCTCTAACTTGAAGGATAAAATGATTTAATCATGCAGCTCTTCTAGACTTCCCAAATGTTATCGGACCGAATGGATCAAATTCTGATTGTGAAACGAGTCATTATGATGGGTTGTGACGGTCAAAAAAATGTATCCAGTGATGTACAGACATCTCTTTTGCCATGCAAGTATATGGGAAAAAGTCTTTTTGGTGACGGGCCCGGGGTAATTTCACTGTTTCAATCTTCAATTTGCCTCAAAGCACGGTGCTCTTGTAGCTGGAATATCTTTCTCACTTCCTGACACTAGTCTATATCCTTTGCGTTCTACTTCCGGGATTGCTCCGGTGCTGCAGGAAATTCCACCAGATGCATGTATTTTCCGTTTCCTTACGCCTTCTTTGTGTTTGAATTTTAAATCCGGTGGATTTATGAGGACTATTGTTGACTGCTCCTCAGATCTAGACTATCTGTCCAATCTGAGTTTTCTCTCGCATGACTATTTTGCAGCGGCTCTGTGCGAAGTTTACCACCGCCCATGATGATTCTGATTGGCTTAAAGAAATGCCATTAAACCACAGCACATTTTCCTTCCATCCCCGAATGCTACGTGGAGTAGCCAGACCCTCCTCCAGCGCGCTTTGGAGGCGGGTCTGGCAAAGCGACACTAACCCACCTAAAGGACCGAGATACTCATTCTGCGCGTGAACCGTAAAACAAATTTGGAAGAATTCACAGTGATTCAACCAAAAGGCCAGTGAACTTCAATTTGCATCATACATCGTGATCTCTTCACAGATGGGTAATCAGGATTATGTCTTCAGCCATTATTGTGGATCACTATCTTACACAGTCTCTCTCCATTTTCTTTCTTTACAGTTCTCCCTGCACATTTCTCTCCCTCTCTGCTTCCTGCTCTTGATCTTTCTCCCCCCCCCCTTCCATTCCCCCTTCCCTGCGTCTTGCTGAAGAATGACTCGGTCTCTGTCAGTTTCTCTGTCAGTGTCATTGATCAGACCCTTGCAGCCGCAGTAACTTCCTGGAAAGGCAAGCCATCCTGAGAGCAACAGTACTTCTATTGATCCTCTCCCTGGCCGACTGGCCTTGATTCTAGCCAAAAAATCCAGAAGCAGTCACTTATTGTCATGGGAACCGGCGCGCTCCTGGGCCTGGGGGGAGCGGGGGGGCGGGCGTGGCGTGCACACGAGAGCTTGTCTGTACTGATGATCTTATAGATGGGAATTCTTTGGCTGACACCATAGCAGTATGCAGCAGAATCTGCTGTAAAGAGTAAAGTGACATGCAGCAGTAACCATAGTAACCACTACACACAGCACACAAACATGTGGCTGTCTGTAAGAGCAAGAGCAATCAAGTAGCTCTCATAATGAGCAAGTAAGACAAAGATAAATAATCCTGAAAAACGGCTGTAACCCCTGGGCGAAATACAAATACAAGTCAATTTTTAGATACCGGACTTTGAGGAATATAAAGATAATTTTCTACAAAACAAGGCACTGTGGTAAGTGATGATAAATGACAAGCATCATCTCAAAAGTTCAAGCTTTACAGTCATGTGAAATCTTCTCCAGCACAACATTCCAGAAGCTAGCTGGATATGTGTCCACTCCATAGATTACTTTAATTTAACCACGTTTATTTCACTTTCCCTTTAGCTGACCAATGACCCATCATCCCAGACACTTATTCCTTTAGTACAGTCTTAATATAAAACCTTTCAACAGTTAGCGTGCCATCTCTCAGACTGGGTGAGCCAAAATATAGACTGCAGCTGCTCTGTGTGTTTTTGTAAAATTATTGCATTTTAAGTATGTTAGAATCTAACACATACTGTAATTAAAGTGAAAACGGAGAATGGCTCAAGAGGTTTGTGTTTGTGCTGTGGGATGGGTGTGGCGTGGGAGGATTTTGCTTGCTTAGCTCCTTCTCTATAATATCAGAATACAGTATACTAAATGTGTGCTACTTCAGTTATTTCCTCGTACATTTTTGTATCCATAAATATATGTCGGCTGATGTTTTTGTAGATAAAGTCTGAAGAGAGGAAGAGGGTCTTTTGATTAAATCGTTTGATCTTCGTCAGCAGATGGAGTTTGCCCAGTTGTTGTGGATCATCAATCATTTAATCTTGTGACATGATTGAAAGCTCCAGAAACGGCTACTAAACGGATCTTGGAGTGAGATGGTTTTCCCTCAGCCGCCGTTTTCCATGAACCTTGTTCTGATAAACCGATCAAGCCTCTTGTCACAAATATCAGTACGCTAGCTAGGATGTGAGTGTAGATTAGATAGTAATATTCAGCAGCCTTGAAAATGCTGATAACAGTTTTTTGGGCCATGATTGTCAGATTCAGCTCCATCACAACTATGGCATGTAACCTAACTGTGTGACACAAGTGGTGTTGCCTTTACTTAGAAGTGTCAAAGTATATAGTATAACCTGTAAATGTCCAGAATCCAGTCTATTCAAAAGGATTCATATTTATTTAAATGTCTGTGTATGTAGGCTGATATTTAGACTATAGTTAGTTACGTTTCTCTTCAAGTCACTGTCCTTGTTTGTCAGTTTCCTACAGATGTGTGTGTGTGTGTGTGTGTGTGTGTGTGTGTGTGTGAGACAGAGAGAGAGAGAGAGGTAGATGTGAATGACTCCTCCTTCACGTAGTTCTCTTCCTGTCTGGACAAGCTGCCTCACGCATTCCTGAATTTCCATCATTGTTTAGCACAAACACGTACATGCAGCACATTCAGCTGTATCCCGTGGATGGAAAGAAGTAAGGAGGGAAATAAATGTGTCACATTTTGCGCCTTTTGTTAAATCTGAAAAAACACTAGGGGGCTTTTCCCTCGAACGCCACTTTGGACTTCAGGTCCGTCCAGTGCGATTGATGTTTGGGGCTCTTTTCCCCCTCTAACACGTTAAATAATTCCTCAGGGTGAAAAACTTATCAGAGCATCTCTCTCCCACTTTCTTTCTCTCTCTCTCTCTCTCTCTCTCTCTCTCAGCCAGTCTCTTGTGCTCTGATTGCGCTCTATCACCACTTCTCCCTCTTCTCTCCTCACTCTCACGCACACAGACAGTATTCCAGTCAGTGGTGCTGCTGGACTGATGAAGATCAACACAAAGAGCGTTTGTCTCGCACAACCGCATCGTCAATCACTCCTTTTCTCGCTTTCCCTGCTCGCTCTTCTTCTTCTTCTTCTTCTTCTTCTTCTTCTTCTTCTTGTCTCTCTGTGTGTCTCTATGACTCTCTGTCTTCCTCTTACCATCTCTGTCACCAGTTGTTCTCCCTATCTCTCTGTCTTTTTCTTTGTTGCTCTCTCCTGTAGTATGTGTTCTGTAACTCTGTCTATCTTTGCTCTTTGTGACCGTCTCTTTCTCTCACTGAGTAGGTAGCCTGCAAACTATCTACAGTGTAGAGTTTGCCGCCGTTATTTGTTGCGGTAAACAGTGTGTGTGTGAGTGGACATGCTTGCCTGTGTGCATGTTCAGTTTTAACAATGTATTGCTGTTTGCTCATGCGCTGGCGGCGATCGCACATTTGACTCGCATGCTTTTAGAAAACCAGAAGAGGCTGACACACACACACACACACACACACACACACACACACACACACACACACACACACACACACACACACACACACACACACACAGTGTGGCGATGGGTTTCCTGGGAGCACAGTATAAAAAATGCACAGAGGGCTCCCACATCCAGCTTGAAAGGCTGCTTCATACAAAGGGTGAAGCAGTGGACACACACACAGTCTCTCAGTCATATCTCTGAATAGCCTGACATGGGAAAACATCATATTGGAGGCTTAGATGTTTTTTCACTTCCTCATTTTGTCTGTTTGACCCCAGTCGGCTGATTGAATCATTACATTTCAGTTACTTTGTAAATCCAACAGCCTGTAAATGATGAGGCCAGTTTGCATCTGCATAAACTGTGTGGTATTTTGTCACATAACAAAGCTAGTCAGATGTGTTCTGTCCACACACACACAACTATTTTCTGATGTCTTTCCAACAGCTTTTATTTTCTGAAAGCTGATCCCAAATTGAAAAGCTTGGTTGGTTGGGTTTGACACCATTTATAAAAAAAAAAATTTAAAAAAATAAAAATAATAAAATAATAAAAAAATAAAAATCGCCGGACAATCTGACAACAGAGATCTCACCGTGACAGTCAAATGTGAGTGTGTGTGTGTGTGTGTGTGTCTCTTCCCATTGGGACCTCATATGGAGTTACACACTTACACACTCCCTCTCTTCCTCCCTCCTCTCAAAGTGGCGGCAGGATCAGGTGTGAGTTTCTGCTCCACTTGTGGTCCCTCAGTTTATCCTCTCACCCTTCCTACTCCCTCATGATACGATGTGATATTAATGATCGGTTTCATAAATCATTCCTCACCTCTTTTTCAGTCTTTCATCCCTCTCTCCCTTTTGTCACTCTTCTGTCCTGCTTTTCTCAGCGGCTCTGGGAAATTCCTTCTTATTTTTCTTTTTTCTTTTTCTTTTTTTTTACAACCCCGGTGTTTGCTAAGCTGCTGTTCCTACTATTATGACATTTTACCCATTGGTTCCATTGCAATGATACAACAACAAACATATTTGTTTAAAAAAAAAAAAAAGGAAATTAAACCGCAATATACATTATAGTCATTCGTGCCAGTGTAAGACTGCTTGCACACTTTAATGTTGTGAGGCCCAGCTATTAAGATTGTGAAGAGGAAAAGATGTTCCCTTTTTAAAGCATGTAGACCTTCATTTTGCCTCTTGTTTGATCACAGCAAAGGGTTATTTCATAAACAGTCCTTGTAAGTTAACAAGTAAATAACATGCATCATTGAGCGCTTCCTGTCCAAAACCTTTAAAAGTGGAACTTATAGATTTGAAGTTACTTAACCATGTTAAAGCACATTGTCATTGATTTACTTGAATACAAATACCTCCCTGAACTCTGTCTCTCGCTTCCTCTTTCCATGTCCCTCTTTTATGCAAGCCTGACCACAGACAGACGGTGATTTCACTGTTCTTTCTTTGCTCTTTTACCATGGTGCTCTGGTTTGTTTCAGAGCCAAGTGTTCCTCAGTAGTACACTTCTGACTCTTCTGCATCTGTTGCCTTGTAATCTCATGGTAGTTTTCACCAAACGGTTGCCCACACAATCATGTCTGTTTTTTATTCAGTTCAATTCAAAAGACTATTTGTTACCCGGGGCGCTTGATCACTGATCCGTTTCCGGTTTGTTAACGGCATCAAAAAGGGAAATTGTTGTGAAAATTCAACAATGAATCTTCACTTCTGAGCAGCTGTTTTATTTTTTATACAACTCCCATATTTCTGTATGCAAATTCATTTTGCATAATGGGAAAAGCTAGTCTTATATGCTACATAAACCATTGTATTTTGAGGGTTTCTATATGCAAATATAAGATATGTGATGATCAGATGCTTTCCCAACAAGCCAAGTCATCAAATGTTACTGTTTTCCTTAAGACAGCTGGTGACTGTGGGAACTGGCATCACATTAAAAAAAAGCTGATATGTACATCTATATGTTAATGGCATTCAAATTCATTGCGGTTCTGCACACCATGTTAATTCTTCATGCTCAATGAGTTTTTTTTTAGTGCTATACAGCTTTACGAAATTGCTAGAAAGATGTCAGATGGTGTTACACGGTCACTGAACAAACCATGTAGCAAAATAGTTAAATATATGTCAATAGCCCACAGGCACGCATCAACTTAATTCCTTATACATGTTCCTCCCCATGTGGTTAGAAAGATATTAAATAAGGCTTAACGTGGATGAATCACACACACATGGATCTTGAGTTGGTGAAATGCTTTTGTGGCAATGTGAGGATTCAAATTATTTAGAGGTCTTTGGAGGGAAAAGTGATTTTCTTTGTGTGTGTGTGTGTGTGTGTGTGTGTGTGTGTGTGTGTGTGTGTGAGGAGTCCCAGCACCAATCTTTTCTGCAGTATAGCACAGGATAATCACTTCCTCGCTCCTCCCCGTGCCCTCACTGTTTCTCCTGTGATCTTTCACCGAGGAGGCCGGGAGCAGCAAAAAGCAAAGATGTAATTCAGAGGTCATTGTGCAAAGCAGCGTGGCCCGTTTGTCCGTCTGTCTTAGTTCCTTCTGCTTTTTCACGGTGGACATTGAGTGGCAAATTGTAATTCATTGTGTGTTTTCTGTCCCTCTCTGTAGAAGTCGGATCATGGCCAGGTGTTGCTGGATGCTGTCTTTAAGCACCTGGAGCTGACTGAGAGAGACTACTTTGGCCTGCACTTGGCTGATGACTCCTTAGATGCGCCAGTCAGTATGATGTTTTTGATCTATAGGCGAGGTGTGTGTGTGTGTGTGTGTGTGTGTCTACAAGAGGACTCCAGAGATGCTCTGTATTTGGATCAGTCTCATAAAATCAAATACATCTAAAATGTAGATTTACTGCTTGTCAGTGTGTATAGTATATTGATGTGTGTTTGTATCCATGTGAACAGTGTTTTGAGTATTTCTGTCAGATGTGTGTGTGGCCAGTGGTGAATAATTTAGGTTGTGTAACCCATGCTCTGGAAGGTGTCTCTCTAAGTGTCTCTCAATCAATATTTTACAGCGCTGGCTCGATCCCAACAAGCCCGTCAGGAAACAGTTAAGAAGTAGGTGAAATCCACAACATAACACCTTAACCTGAGGCCTGTACTACGAATCAAGATCAACATGCCCTGGATTTATTTCAGTTACCCAGCTTCACCTAACCTAACAACCGCAGTCCCACATAAGCTGTGTCACGACGGTGGTTAACAACTAGTTCAATCAACCCAGGGTTTCCCAATCTAGCAGCACGCGCGTTCACATAAAAGAGGTGGTGTTTACACAAATCGCAAACATCTACCAGAGACACATGTTTTACATAAGAAGAGCAAACTATAATTCTACATGAATATGAAGAACACAGACACGGTTTTACAGGCAAAACACAGGTAGGAAAGCTGGTAAAAAAGCGGACGCTGTAAATGCGTAAATCACAACGCTTATCACACACAACGAATATCACTTCCCCATCGGTCAGGCACAAGATCTGACCACAATTACACTTTTGCTTTCCGTAAACTGCCGTTGCTTTAGCCTATTATATTATCAGTTGCGACCCTGGCAGTGGTAAGTGATCATGAGATCAAATAAAAAATATAAAAACATAATTCTAACCAATGTGTGGCATTGGCAACACATGGCTCAAGAAGCCGACAAATAGCCTACAGGCCTACGTAATTCCCTCCGCTGAAAATCTTTCATAAAAATACCCATCGGGGAATGTTAACGGGATTGTCGGTCTCTAAATGTTTGAACTTTTCTGTGGGCACTTCTCTCTCTCTCTCTCTCTCTCTCTCTCTCTCTCTCTCTCTCTCTCTCTCTCTCTCTCTCTCTCTCTCTCTCTCTCTCTCTCTCTCTCTCTCTCTCTCTCTCTCTCTCTACGCACCGAGCTCCACCTGATCTTGAACGGTGATGCCGTTATCAATCGAGTAATTTAACCCGGTAACAAGTGATCCACCGTCGTGATACACGAAACCCTGGGTTGAACCTCAAGTTACCTCGGTAACGCCAGATTTTGCTTCGTAGTACAGGCCTCGGGTCATTTTCAGCAATCAACAGAAAGTTGTAAAGCCAGGACTGTTCACTCACGCCTAATGTAATTGCTTGAATTTCACTATTTAGCAGCTGTTTGACGCAGCAGTCTGCAGTTCAGCCCCTGTGAAGGTTAAAAATCCACACGTCACCTCGAGCAGAAGCGTCATTTAAAATTCCGAACATGCCGTGAGCAATGGTTAAACTTCATTTCAACTCTGCTCTTTTCTTTTGATAATGAGTAAAATAATGTGTAACATGAACAATTAGGAAGAAGCCCTAGTGAGAAATGCAGTCCTCCTCGAGCAATGATTGAACTGTGTTTCAACTCTGTTTTTAATGCTGAGTGATTGATTCATCGAGGAATGACCACAGGGTTTTGTATTTCACACACTACATGGAGTTAGACTGATGTGTTTGTAGAAATGTAGGCTTGCTAATTTTCCACTTGGAGTCACTTATTCCACTCGTTTATATCCAATCCAACAATTGAAAAAAAGGAATAGGTATAGAACTTATCCATTGTTTTTAGAATAAACGTTTACATTGCACTTAGTAACTTACTTGTATCCACTCACAGCTCTGCCATGTTGTGTTTTCCCCTCTAACTGTCCCGTTATCATTTTTCCAGGAGGGTCTCCCCATAACTTGAGCTTCAGAGTCAAATTCTTTGTGACAGACCCCAGTAAACTTCAGGAAGAATACACACGGTAAGAGTGTTCATTTTACAGAAGAAAAAAAAGCTGTATACTCATTATCACCTGTGTAAATGCTCAATATTATCTGTTTGAAAGATGTGATTTTGGAAAGTTATTCATAAAAAGGATTTATACTTGACGCGAGGCGTTAACAGGGGTTTGGCCATAGATACCTGTGACGCCACAGATTTTGCTTTATAGTTAAGTGTTTGTTGGATTTCGTCCATTGATATCACCACTGCAACACTAGACTGTTGTATCGTACATGATCTTGCTTTGATCATATTCCCCGTATGGTTTCATTCAGTATGCGATACGAGCGATGGCAGGAAGGTCGGAATTTGAGACTAATGAATGAATTGAACAGGTTTATTGAGATTAGTTTAGTGTCTTAAGTGCCACACACCGCTGCAAATGGGGTACATGTCCCAGAGCTCATCATGCAAAAAGGAACCTATTTTATATATATAAAAAGTAATGATATTTTCTTTTCTGTGGGTCTTAAGTAAACAAGATAATGATAGAAACAATTAGTTTTATGAAAAGAGCTTTCGGGAGCTAATCATTGCAAATGGATTCCCAGCACCAGAGCTCCGTTCTCTCGCTGATGCAGGCTCATTAACAATAAAGAAAAAAAAAATAAGAAACCAGTATGTTTTGTATCCAGGCCGTAATGCTGACTCCAGCCCACAGTTCTGCAAACATAAGGTCTGCAACACGGCGTTCTACATAAACAACATGCAGAGGAGGCGTCACAGCGCCATATCGCCTCTTACCGCCTGGTGTTTATTTCAGCCTCTCAGCCGTGGCCTCGCTCCCTGAGCCTTATCAACACTTTTTTATACAGCTTGTAACAGTGAATAGTGAGCCTTGGATCTGACACACTGATCTGGTGTATTGTACACTCAAGTCACGACCACAACACACTCCTGATTGAATTGTCGGACTATGTTTATGGTGTAGTACATGGCAACACTGGCCTGAACAATTCTGATAACAAGAGCTTGGATAAGGAATGGAAAGTATTGCTAGTCTTCCTTAAATTCTTTCTTTCTTAGAACTACTTGTATCAGTTTACATATGGAGTAAACATTTTCCATTTTTATTCTTATTTGTTATAAAAGCACATGGCAAGAAAAGCCCTTTTTAAAAATGTTATGGGAAATCAGCTTCATTGTACTACTAATTAAACAAAGGCCTTAGCAGAAGGGTGTCCATACGTTTCCCATAACAGGCACTTCCATCAGAAGTGTCACCATTATAATCTGACCGGCAATTAGAGCTGGGCAATATATCGATATTATATTGATATTGTGATATGAGACTAGATATCGTCTTAGATTTTGGATATTGTAAATTGTAATATCGTAATATGGCATAAGTGTTGTCTATTCCTGGTTTTAAAGGCTGCATTACAGTAAAGTGATGTCATTTTCTGAACTTTTCCAGACTGTTGTAACTGTTCTATTACTTGCCTTTACCCACTTCCTCATTCTATCCACATTACTGATGAGTTTTTATCAAAAATATCATTGTGTAAATATTTTGTGAAAGCACCAATAGTCAACACTAAAATATCATTGCGGTATCGATATTGAGGTATTTGGTCAAAAATATCGTGATATTTGATTTTCTCCATATTGCCCAGCCCTACCGGCAATCATCTGTCGGCTGCTTCTCTTTACATCATATTGTATTCAATTTAAACAGAAGTAATTAGTCACTGGTCTCCTGTTCTAATGCAATGTGTTGTCACCCTTAGGTACCAATATTATCTTCAGATCAAGCAGGATATTGTAACTGGAAGGTGAGTATGCCGCCCTGTCTGTAATAGATGTTGCTGTATAGGCAGTGCACAGTCCTCCATACAGAGCTGCTGTAATAGATATCATTTCTTTAGCATTAGTTAAAGTGGAGAGCCGTCATGGGACTAAATTCTGCTGAGAGTTGTAAGACTGGAGGAAATAAGAGTTTATATACAAAAATACTGTACATGCTCATGGGGTAGATGTACAAAAACATGCAACACGCTCATTATTGTTTTTGTCAGGGAAAATATGCGCTACTGCTTTTTCTCTTGGTTTCATCAAATAAAAAATTATTTATGTTGTTTATTTTAAATTTTTTATTACTGTTATCTCTGAGTTATCTCTGCTCTTTAAATTAACTATAATATCTTTTGTATCGATCCAAAGCTCTGTGTGTGTGTGTGTGTGTGTGTGTGTGTGTGTGTGTGTGTGTGTGTGTGTGTGTGTGTGTGTGTCTTCCAGATTACCCTGTCCACACAACACAGCCGCACTGCTGGCGTCCTATTCTGTTCAATGTAAGTAGTGCTCCCTGGATACATCCACTCTATGTACTGATGGAAAGGCAATTCATTAGGCCTCCCTTTAGCTACACACACTGTTAAATGTAATGACTGTGGTTGCTCCAGTGCATTTATTGCTAGTGCTCTGAAGCCATTATGAGTCAATTAAGCTGCATGGTGATATTTAATATCATTTGCAGCGATATAAATATTCAATGTGATTGTGGTCGGGACTAGTATGAAAATCCTCCTTAATGGCCAAATATGGTACAGTGGCAATGGAAATGTGCTGTGATTTTAGCATTTGGGTTAAAGGCTGACTGTGCCCCTCTGTCATCGGAATGATGACTCCTGCCACACTGGTCTGTCTGTCTGTGTCACTCGCTCTTTCTCTTTTACTGCAGCTCATTGTTTTCATGCAGCCTGTTTCGCCCTCTGTCTGCTTCTTTCATTTATCTCGGTTTAGTCTGTCTCATCCCTTTCTGCTTATCCCTTTTTTTTTCCACACTCACTTACCCTCCCTCTCCCCTTCGTTCTCCCCCTCTTTCTGTCCTCTACCTCTCTGGTGTATTTTGTGGGGAATTTGCACTGCTACAGTATATAGGTCAGAGAAGAGATTTTGGCCTAGACTACTAACATCATGACACTACTGCTTTTACACACACACACACACACACACACACACACACACACACACACACACACACACACACACACACACTGCAGCTAGGTCCATGTTGTCACTTTGCTCAGTGCCAGCCCAGATTATGAAGATAAATGTTTGCTTTGGGTTAAAAAACGGCTTGAAGCAGCTGCTATGCTGCTAATTCAGTTAGCTCGGCCCAAGTGCCAGCACTGATCACACCAAATCCCACACTAAAGCTTGCCTTCTCCAAACACCACAAGTCCTACCCAGTAGACCCAAATTCTTGAAATAAAAACCGGAGTAACCCCTTCCTCGGAAAGGAGGCATTTTTGTTAAAATATCTTAAAACGGCGCATTTTCGTTTGTTTATTTTAAAGCAGTAGATGTGAACTTGTGTACTGTAGTTTTTCATATATACAGAAATGTTGCAAGCACGTATATACTTTTTAAAGGTTGCTTTTGTTGATGTATTCATATTGACAGTACACGCACACACTTGCACGCATACACACGTGGCCTAAATTACCCACAATGCATGTAAATCCATCATCACAAATGGAGAGTTGATTGTCTTGTTTGTGCTTCGCTGGCCAAAAGCATCATTATAAGCAGCCTGAGCTCAAGCTAGTATGGATTTCACATTAATAGATTGAATATATAAAGTAAGAGCAGGGTGTCAGCTAGTCTTTGAGCTTCATTGGACTTAACATTGAACCTTGTTAAAGTAATAACTGCAGCATGAAGTCAAACCAACATTAGCCTACTGCTCTAAAATGTAAGCTGTCGACTGTACATAGATTTCTCCCTGGAGCCGTGTGCACATCAATAAGCAGGGTGAGCTTGAATTGATTCGTTGGTCAATGTGCTTAGGCTACTGGCTAGTATGTTAGTCCAGGGACTACTTGAGGAAATTGATGCGTTTGAGCTTCAAATGCTAGCTGTTGAGCTAATGGCTTTGGGGATTCGCCTCAAGCTCCTTCTCTCTGAGGGCTCTGAAAGCTATTAGAGATCTGGGAATCATTTCACTCTTTATCTTTCTGCCTGTCATCTACAATCACTCCTTTCGTCAAAACAGGTGCATTTTTTGGTCCTCATGTCTTGTTATTTTGAGCCACATTTAAATCGCTTTTTAGCTCTGTTGAAAATCTGCAAACGCACACATGCACATATGTATACAACTAGCCTGGTTGACACCAGACCCTTCTCAGTTGTAACTCATTTCCAAAGGGGCGTCACCAACGGACGCTGCTCAAATGCCTCTGGGTGCATTGGATAGTCCTTCAACCAATCAGACCAATGATCCGGGTGACGCTGCACTTCGGTAGCCGTCATGTTGAATGTAAACAAAAAGCTGCTCGCCGTCGCTGCGCTACCGTCGGCGCGTAAAGCAATGAATGAAGAGGCTTTATATATATATATATAATGAAAACATATTTTTGCAGATTTGCCACAAGTAAGCTTTCAGGTCAAGGGTTTAAATTGTACATTTGTTGTCATTTTTAAAACTATTTGGTTCTACCACCAGTATGTGTTTTTTTTTTAATTGCATGTTGCAGGGCTGGTCTCTTTATTTAAGAAAAAGAACATCTGCGCACAGAAATGGCGCATATCCCAACCGTAAGGAATGCGTTTCTGTATTGTACGATTCATTATGCTCGGCCTCCACAAACCCTCGTACTTTGACAAAAGCTCCATGGGAGAACGATCTGAACAGGACTATCATGGACCAACAATGGGACCTTGCTCTGGCTATGGTTCACTCTTCCATATGTGCTCGTCATGGCTTAATCCAATGCAAGGTCCTTCATAAAGTCCACTATACAAACACAAAACTGTCCAAAATATTCCCCACTATCCGGGACGCCTGTAACAGGTGTAACCAGTCTCCCGCCAACCATACGCATATGTTCTGGTCTTGCCCCAAGTTAACAACCTTCTGGGTGTCAGCCATTTTCGGCATTTCTCCTGGCGCTAACCTCCCTGTTGCACTAAGTCGGGCCCTGGCGTTTACATCTCTGCTAGCTCGGAGACTGATCTTGCTCAACTGGAGGCTCTCCTGCCCCCCTACACACGACCGTTGGATTAAAGAGGTGCTCGACAATTTGAAGCTCAGATCTTCACTGAAAGGCTCTATCTCGACATACCTAAAGACAAGGAACCCTTTCCTAGAACTCGTTGACTCCCTCAGTGTATCCCCTGACGTGGAGGACTGAGCTCCTTCTGGACTGTTCCACTTGACGCCAGGGCTACATTTTCAGCCAATCCCCCAGCACTAGGTTTATTCAATCCAGTATAGCATACGTTGTCATAGACAAATTCAATGAATTACAATCCTGTGTCAGAATACATTTTCTAGAGGGATAATTATGAAGCATACCTGTCCTTGTTCATTGTCTGTGTCTTTCTTCCTTTCTTCCTCTTCCTGGCTCTTCTCCCTCTCTCTAGCTGAGCTGGGGGACTACAGTGAAACGGAGCATACAGCAGGCTATCTGTCGGAATTCTGCTTCATGCCCAATCCTCCGCAAGACTTCCACAAAGAGGTCGCCAAACATCACCAGCAGCACAGGTACGGTACAATAGTACAGATGTGATCCCACACACATTTAAATGCGTGCAAAAAAAAAAAACACACACACACAAAAAAATTCAACCGTGCATGTGGCAGGAAAATCACTCAAATATGAATTGGATTCCAGGCCTTGAACAGATTACTCTATGTCCAGATAAAGTATTAAAATAAAAATATTGTTATAATGACGATGTGTTTGTTACAGTAAAAATAATTCATCCTGCCATTTATATTGAGCACTGTCAAAATAGTTAAATAATTCACTATTACCTCACTACTTTACTTTAAGGTGCACTTACACATACAGAACATACGCAGGCACACTAATGACTTGTGACACTAATGCCACAGTTTATCTCTGACCGCCCGTTTCTTTTGTGCCCTTCCCTTTCTCTCTCCTTCTCCACATGTCTCTTAACACACACACACACACACACACACACACACACACGCACACACTTTTTACCCTGTCATCATCACTCCCTTTGCTCCCACACACATCTGTCTTTGTACCCATCCCTTCCTTCCTTCCTCTCTCTCTCTCTCTCTCTCTCTCTCTCTCTCTCTCTCTCTCTCTCTCTCTCTCTCTCTCTCTCTCTCTCTCTCTCTCTCTCTCTCTCTCAGTGGTCTATCTCCTGCCCAGTCAGAGTTTAATTATCTGAACACAGCACGCACGCTGGAGCTCTACGGGGTAGAGCTGCACTATGCAAGGGTAAGTAAGGTTTTATTCTCGAACACTTGTTTTGGTAGATGTGTTAAAGACTGCTGTATATACATGTATTGTTAAACATGTCAGTGTATCTATGATCTCACTCTAGCCTTCTCTCTCCTCCCTCTCCCTGAGCAGTACAAGATCATTTAGTCCATATCCACATTGAACCAGTGGTATCAGAATTAGAGCTGCAAAGATTAATCGATAAGTTGTCAACTATTAAATTGATCGCCAAATATTTTTGATAATCGATTAATCTGTCCTTTTTTTAAATGAAAAAAACAGTAACAGTTCTCTGATTCCAGCTTTTTAAATATGGATATTTTTTAGTTCATTCACTCCTCTATGACAGTAAACTGACTATCTTTGAGTTAAGGACAAAACAAGACATTTTTGGACGTCATTTTAAGCTTTGAAAAATCCACATTTTTCGCCATTTTCGGACATTTTATAGACCAAACAACTAATAATCTGACTAATCAACAATGAAAATAATTGTTAGTTGCAGCCCTAATCATAATTTATATAATACATTCCCAATCTGCATCCTACTATCACAACATGGTTAATTCTACACTGTTTTCATTCCCTCAGCAGCTGAGGAGGAATGAGAACAGGCTGGAGGAGCTGCACTGTGCACAGTTAAAGTTGATGCCCGCATTCTGTAGAAATGCCACACATTGGCATTCAGCTCACACTGAAACAGCAACAGATAGTAGCAGAGCAGCCAAGTCATCATTTAGATTGATTCCTTTCATATACAGTATTTTAATTGGATAGTCGTCTAGAATACATCACATGAATCTCAATTATTACCTGTCGAATCTACTCTGGCAACTGTGCTTCAGTAAATCTGAACTTTCACCTCAGCTGCTGATGGAACCAAAACTGTGTGGCATCAACTATGATGTCATGGTGGAGCAGAAATTGGGTTTAAACCCTTTTATGGATTGGGACTTTAACTTCAAATCTAAACACGCTTTATGTCGTCAAACTTATGGCGTATATCCATTACATGGTACCTGCTCAACTCTACTCGGCATTTTCCATTGCAGATTTAGTACCGCCTCATACCTGAGGCGAGCGTGGCTGGTCGTCATAGCGACGCCGCAAGAAACTGCCGTGATCTAACGCGACACACACACAGAACGTCGAAGGTGTGTTGTTTTTGACTCTCGGCATGTGGCCGTTTGCCACAGCCAGAAGACAAATTTAGTTTCAAAAAAGCTGGAACTTTTTTCCGTAATGGAAAACCAAAAAAGTCGAGGCGAGTGGAGCAGGTACCATGTAGTGGAAAAACGCCATTACTGACAGTAAACCTGCTCACATGTCATGAGGCGATTTTCTTTTTAGGTCAGAAAGCGCTTAAAGAAAAGTGATCTGATGCAGATTATTTTGAGAGTACAATAAGATTAGAATCATTGCTTGCATCATTTGGTTTGGGAGTAACACTGCTTTTTATGCAATGATCTTTTCTCGAAGAGTAAAAGGTAACCCACTTCTTATGTTTATGACCCTTAATAATCTTAATATATAATCAAAATGTCAAAGTATGCAGCAATGGATAATCAAGAAAGAAACGGCTAGAATCGTACAAAATATATCGATCGGAGGTGATTAACAGCCTGGTTTTCCAGTTTTTTGGCTATTTATGATGATAAACAAAATAAAGAAGATAATCAATTTTGTTGTCTCCATAAAGCATGCACAAGACGAACTGATTCAGCACTCCGTCATCATCAGTATCACATTGCACATGCAGGATGTCCAGTCCTGTATACGATTACATTTCTAAATTAGATAAGCCTAAAGTCTAAACATGTTGGATGGTCTTCTCTAATTTTCTGTAGATGTTTATTGTATCCTGGCCTAAACCCATCCTTACATACTCTCTTTATTTCAGTCTGTGTGGGTTTCTCTCAGGGCCTCATTAACCTCTACTCTTAGTTTGAGGCAGATCCTTCAGCAACTGCTTCTTGTTTTGTAGCAGTGAGGAAGCCTTTTTTTCTGTTGTACTCGTGTTGTGTCTCTGTTTGGCTCTGCTTCACCACACACACACACACACACACACACACACACACACACACACACACACATACACATACACATTCTTTAACACACTCTGTTCTCTCTTCAGGACCAGAGCAACACAGAGATTTTTCTTGGAGTGATGTCTGCCGGCATTGTGATTTACAAGAACAGGGTACGGATCAACTATTTCCCATGGTGAGTGACACACACACACACACACACACACACACACACACACACACACACACACACAATATAAAATGACAGGCCTCATTAAGTGTGCAGGTCCAGGTGGCATTTGCATGGCGTTCCAATGAGAGGTTACTTTTGAAGATGACTCCAAGGTTGTAAATGTGTGGGGAGTGTGACAGAGTGAAGTTGTTGATGGTGAGGCAGCAGTTGTGGGTGGTTTCGGTGAGAACTTTAGACCAGTGTTGATCATATCAGGTTTGTCACAGTCCAGTTTTAGAAAGTTCTCTTGCATCAATGATTTTATTTCAGTGAGGCAGTTGGTCAGGGTGGAATGAGTTGCAGTGGGGATGGATATGTAATCATTGGCGCAGCAGTGGAATTGGAGACCAAGAAAACCGATTAAATTACAGAGGGGAAGCAGGTAGAGGATGAACAGGAGAATACCAAGTACTTTACCCTGTGGGACGCCTTGGAACTGAGGGGCAGTGGGAAATGTTGTTCATTCTTGATCCTATTATTAACACAAAATTCCCATCCGTAGTTTCTGTTAGGTTCTAGAAATTCTGCTGTGTGTTGCCGTGTTTTGACGAGCATGTACCTCAAGCATGTAAGTGCGAGACGTGAAAGAAGCTTGTGATCAGACATTTCAGTTACACCTGCTGAAAGCCCAAGGGAGCTGAAAACCAACCGTTTCAGTGAAGCTACTCTATGGCCAACAGCAGAAAACCTGGCACCTCTCAGGTGTGAATGAGTAGAACTGTGAATGGAAAACAAAGCCCTGCTAGATAAAACAAGCTTTCTCCATTGATATTTTCATACTAAAAACACAGCCACTATTAGCAGCTCCTCTGGAACTGTTGAATCTTTACTGCCTTACTTTCTGTGGTTTGAGCAGTAATTGTTGACAAGACTAGAGTGCGTCTCTGTCATTTACTCTAGCCAAATTTCCCCTGATATGGGAAATCAAACTGTGAACAAACCCACCTCTCTGTTCATCAACCTGCTGCCAGCTCCACCACCTCCAGGAAACCTTTTTGCTGAGAAATGTGTCGGGTAACATTTTTGGTAACCTCTCACATAGCGATTATTGACATAACGTTTAAGCCTTAGTTGATCTCCTCTAGAATTATGCAGATGATTCCACTAGATTTTTTCTAGGGGGAGGGCTTCGTGTTAAATTATGTTTCCTGGAAATATTATAGGCATCAAATCTGCTCGCTCGCCTTCTCTCTTTGTCCTCTTTTCACCTCTCTCTGTCTAATTCACTTACTTTCACCACTCTTTATGTCTCTTGCTCCGTTCTCTCTCCAAAGCATTCTTGGAAATCTCCCATCCTCTGCTGCTGCACTGTGGGATGCTAAATGTTAATGGGTGCCAGGGGTGGGATAGTAACTACTGAAATCACTGCAAGTCCAGAAGATAACTCACTCGTGTGTAGGCTTAACACACACACACACACACACTCTCTCTCACACACACTGAGCAAATGCACATGTATGTATGTGTGTGCGATCATCAGTGAATGTCTGACAACAGTAAGATGTCTGTGATAAGATGAGTTTGAGTGTGTGTGCTTATGTAGGGTTTGTAGAAGGAAGGGTTTTGTATTACTGACATTGTGGGGACCAAAGTCATAAATCTGGAGACTTGCCTCCCATTTGGGGACAAAAAGCCAAACCATGACATTTTTGGGGTAAAGACTTTTTGGTTAGGGCTAGGATAAGTGGAACAAATGTAAATCAGTGCAAAGTCTTCTTACGTGGAGAAAAAACTGTTTGTGTGTCTGCATAGCCAGTCAGTTGAGCTAAATTTAGGGACCAACAGTGGTGTCTCCAACAGCTGTCCACTACCACGTGTGAGAAGGAGAGAGCGATACAATAGTCAACAGTGTCTCCTAACCCCATGCTCACTGATTTTTATCTCGCTCTTCTTCATGTTTTTTTTCATCATCCTCTCCTAAACAAAGGCACACTGTTTCTACATCTGCTTAAGTCCTGTCACTTCTCCTGGTGTCTTTCCTCTCTTCTCGACATTGTTACTGTCTTCTTAATATAAATTGAACTGTAAGATACAGTGTAAAAAAAAAAAAAAAAAAGGTAGAGAGAAATTTAGATTTTTGCCTCTTTCCTATTTTTGTTCACAGCAGCCTGACAAATGAGCCACACTTAGATGGGGCATGACTCACGCTCTGCCAGCGTGTGTGTGTGTGTGCATGTGTTTGTAAATGCAATAGTGTGTGAGTAAGTATGTAAAATATATTTAGCAGGGAGAGATGAGTCACAGCGGCAACAGAGCTCAAGGAAGGGATTATGTTACTCTACTGCTGCTGCTGCTGCTGCTCATCAGCAGTCCTCTTACCGTTGCTGCGCGTGTGTGGTCTTCTGATTCGAAAATATTTTATATTGTTTCTGCCTCATTGCATGTATGCCTTATTAATATACAGATTGATGAGAAAAAACATGGCCATCATTGAACCATTGGGAAAACCGTGTGGTCATCCTCGTCACTTACCCTCCAGCTATGGAAGGAGGAACGGT
This sequence comes from Sander lucioperca, assembly GCF_008315115.2. Classification (NCBI taxonomy): domain Eukaryota; kingdom Metazoa; phylum Chordata; class Actinopteri; order Perciformes; family Percidae; genus Sander; species Sander lucioperca. Next base: position 9,892,322 of record NC_050180.1, read on the forward strand.
CGGAGGTTAAATGAACAGTTGGGATGTGACACGCGTGTCAGCTTGCTTGAAGAGCAAGTGTGGCTGAGTGTAGCTAAGCTTCAACTTGTACATGGAAAAATGAAAATAGGTTTTATTTTATATTTTAACTTTTCAAATACCACCGATATGCCGGAGGGTCAGAAAGTTAACAAAGTTATACTGTGCATTTAAACATTGTTCAGACTTTTAGAACTTTATTTTAAATTCCAGTTTTTATCCCAAGGTTTCCAAAGATACCAAATATGCCTAGTGGTTCCAGACCTCTGAATAGCTGCCTCAGATCTCTGATTTTTTTTTGCAGTGATTCAAATAGGTCTGGTGTTTTGCTCTTTGGCGGCTGGTTTTGCATGTTGGAGAAGCAGTCGACCAATTAGAGCTTTGTAGGCGGGATAAGGAATGTCAACGTCATCTTCCTGCATTCCCAGCTAGCTACCTACTGTAGTTGCAAACATGAAATATTGCAGCAGAAAAATATCTTTAAAAATAGTGACATGGGTGGACAAGAATCATGGGGCTGTATCGGTGATGATGCTTCTAGAAATAGCAAACTGTTATATTCCGTTTTGGCTTTGAATATTTCACTCAGATCATAAAGCTTTAATGATGGACTGAAACAAGCTGATACAGAATGTACAATATAATGTCAGGCAGTGTGGAACAAGATGGTTTTCCCAACTTTAAAGTTCCTTAAAGGGAAACAAAAAACTTAGACAGGAACAGGCAAATGACCTGAAAGCTGCTGAATATAAAGCTGTTCTTTGTTTTGCTTTCAGTGTATTTTTGTTTTACTCAGATAATATGACAAGAATTGGAAGCAGTGCTACTTTGTTCAGTGCTAAATAGTTACACAGTGTTAATTGTTTGTATGCAACCAACAAGGGCAAGGACAAAATTCAACAAAGCTTTACATTTAAAAACAGTACTAATGGAAACATTAGTGTAATACTGATTTCAACTAACACAATGAAAAAAAAAATTAAAATGAAAAGTAAAACATTAAGTATGACAGTGCTTGACTCTATTGCACGACACTTAAGTAGATTTTGTTGTGTTACTATATTTTCTAAATGGTTATTGAAATGTCCAAAACAAGTGTGAAATTACAAACATACATTACAAAATTATCAATACACCATTTTAATACAATGGTAATTTCAAGATTGTTACACTGTTTTGTATTGGGGCATGCCTACTCCTTTAACAAAAGTGTAAAAATGTAACATCAGTGTCTCAATACATGTGATTGGCTCATTAACTATGGAGACACTAACTTCCCTTTTGTATTGTTTTGCCTTTTCCTGCATCCAGGTTAAAAATAGTGAAAATCTCCTTCAAGTGCAAACAGTTCTTCGTGCAGCTAAGAAGAGAGGCGGTAGGTGTACACAGACACACATATCAACCACCACCTTTCTCCCGCAATTGTGTCTTTTAAACTTCTTTATCTACAGATAAAGAAGTTTACCCTGTGTGTGTGTATATACGTGTGTGTGGGTGTGTTTGTTTGTTTGTTTATTTATTTATATATATATATATATATATATATATATTATATATGTATATATATATATATATATATATATATTACTGCAAATGTAGGCTGGGCTGGGTCTGCAAATGTGTGTGCAATCAGTGTCAGATTAACCCTCTGCTGTCTGTGTCCTGATCGACTCTGCTCTAATCCCCCATGTGTCCCCCAACCCTTTTTTTGACAGGTGGATCTTTTTTTTATTTTCACTGTAACAAACAATTGTACAGACAGCTGATATGTCACTGTCACATTCAACTTGATTGCATAGTACTCATTTATCCTTCTTATAGTACTAATTTGAAGCCTAAATATTTTTTATGTAAAAAAAGTGAGTTCCCTCCCAAAGTGAGTTATTGCTGAGTTCAAGAACAGTTGAAACCGTTAGCTTAAAGTAATGGACAAACGGTTAGCTAAAAGTAAAGGATAAACCGTTTAAACAGTTGGCTAAAGTTAAAGGATAAACCATTTAAACAGTTAGGTAAAAGTATAACATAAACCGTTGAAATAGTTAGCTTAAAGTAAAGGATAAACCGTTAAAACAGTTAGCTAAAAGTAAAAGATAAACAGTTGAAACACTTACCTAAAAGTAAAACATTAACTGTTTAAACAGTTAGCTAAAAGTAAAGGATGAACAGTTGAAACATTTAGCTAAAGTAAAGGATAAATAGTTGAAACAGTTAGCTAAAAGTAAAACATTAACTGTTAAAACAGTTAGCTAAAAGTAAAACATTAACTGATAAAACAGTTAGCTAAAAGTAAAACATTAACTGTTAAAACAGTTAGCTAAAGTAAAGGATAAACCGTTAAAACGGGTAGCTCAAAGTAAAGGATAAACAGATGAAACAGTAGCTACGCACTTATGTATGTGTCTTTTCTTGCATTACTGTTGGATAAACTGGCTGAATGCTGGTCACCTACTGTCACCTTATATGCTGAATTCTAAAGTGTTATTCAACTGCCCACTTACTATTGTCCTCCCGGCACACAGTCTGAGACCCGGGAAACGCTGCTGGGTTTCAACATGGTGAACTATCGGGCCTGTAAAAACTTGTGGAAGGCCTGTGTGGAGCACCACACCTTCTTCAGGCTGGATCGGCCCATCCCACCACAGAAGAACTTCTTTGCTCACTACTTCACCCTGGGCTCAAAGTTCAGATATTGGTAAGAACAAGAGGACACGCATACATACTCATGGAGACACACACACACACACACACACACACACACACACACACACACACACACACACACACACACACATGCACCATGCACCAGAGATGCGTTGTCTGTATTTCCTTCTGTTTGACTCTCAGCAATAGTCCCACTCCAGAGAAACATCAACAGAAGTACATGTTTGTTTGGAAGTTGATGCAGTTGTTTCCCTTTGGGTTGAGGGGCTAAAAGAAACATTTGAAGGCTAGTGGGGGGCCTCTTGTGCTTTCTTGCCCCAGAAAATCACAACTTAATTATTCATGGTGTCCATATGCAAGAATCCTGTGGAAGTCACTTCAAAGTCCCCCCCACAAAATAATCTAAATAAAATCACTTCTACAAACATTTTATTCTCAGTACTGTATTATACCTTGTGAAAACTTAGTTTTACTTCATTGGTAGCTTTTTCATTTCCTTTTTCTTTGAAACGTGAGTGAGAGATGAACTGAGAGTTGGAGGTCTTGTGATGCATTATTGAGCAGCAGTGATGCAACCCCAGCGATCCTTGCTGTTGAAAATGTTGCACTTGTTACTGGCAGACTATGCTCAACTGTTGACGTTATTGCTAAAGTTATTTTGACTGATTTGTTCATTTTAATGCAGAATTTTTCATGAAGAAAGTAGGGCAAGTAAAACTAAATGTAGCTTATAAATATTTAGTTTTAACCCGAGAGTTAAAGAATTTCAGCCTGGTTCACTACAGTTAAAAGCTGATTTTCCAAGACAGTCCACTGACTGTTGTTTTTGCTGTTTCTGTCTCTAGCGGACGGACAGAGGTGCAGTCTGTGCAGTATGGAAAGGAGAAAGGCATCAAGGACAGAGTGTTTGCCAGGTAATGGAAATGTCTTTCTTGGTTAATTCATTCTAGCCATCCCAAGCCTCTAAGGGTAGATGAACGCCACACAAACATGTGTTGAATTACTGTTGTTTTTATTTTGGCCACAACCAAATGAATGTCTTGGTCTGCGCAGATCTCCCAGCAAGCCATTGGCCAGGAAGTTGGTGGGCGGAACTGACTGGGAGTCGGTCAGCAGGAATAGCCTATCAGATGAGAGACTGGAGACCCAAAGCCTCCCCACTCGCTCGCCGCCAGGGACGCCCAATCAGTGAGTCCAAGTTTCAGGCTTCATACCAGGTTGAGGTTCACTTCAGCTTCACGTAAGACAATTGTGGCAGTGGAAATTTAAATGTAATCATATTCAACATGGTTAGGCATATATTCAAAATTCCTGTTTTGACAGCAAATTAATTACACTAATTGAGTTCATTTAGTTAAAAGGGAAGCCAGATATACTTTTAAAGCAACTACTGTTCAAGATTTCTTTTTTAGTTAAATTAATGATTGTTTCTAGAAAAAATACAAATATTGTCATCGGTAAGTCACTGTAGTCTGTAGTTTCTGTTATTAGGAAACCTGTTCTGAAAAGGTTACCTCTCTTTGTTTAGTGGGCTGCCCGGTCTGCCAGCTGTAAAAGAGACTAGGGAGTCATTTCAGGACTGTATTGGCAAACATGTACTGTATGCTGCGGAAGTGTCCTACAACAAGTCTCTGAAGCCCAAACATGACGTGTGACTTGATTATTTCTCCCCAAAAAAAATCAAGAACACATTGCATAATTTCGTGTCTAATCCTGGTAGTATCGTATCAAAGTATCGTTTGAATGTTTTACTATATACAGTATATCCATCTATAAAGAGTTTCTGTATCAATACCAAGAAAATATTAAGCCTCACAAGAACTTTACCTGAACAAAAAACAATCTAAAATTGTGATTTGAATCAGAAACTGTCTGATTTAAGAAGAAGTAAATAAGAGTATGGTTCTGAGCATGCAATGGATGCCAGCTTTCGGGTACTTCATGTTTGACACATGTCCAAATGAACTCTATTGACAGAAAGTCACACATTTTGGTCAGTATCAAAAAGGTTTTGAGGTTGTACAGTATTCTCAGCCCTGTACCATTATTTGTCTTTATGTGTTCATCAGGAACTCAATGTTTGTACAAGAGGGCACACGACTACGCCCGTCGTCCGTTGGCCACCTGGTTGATCATGTGATCCACGCTTCACCCAGCCTGCCTGTCTTCTCTTCCTCCAATCACAAGTCAGCGTCGTCTACGCAGGCCAACAGCATCAGCTTGGACTCCACACCGTAAGTCTGTCAGGGGGAAAGTTGTTGCTATCATTCTCATTTTTTTCCCCATGCTTTCTTGTTTGTTCCTGTCCTCCTCTGTATTCTGGTTTTGGTGGTGGCAGGGAAATAGATGTCACTGTTAATTAACCGCCTCATAAATAAAGCATCCCCCACAAAACAGCCGCCCTTTAATTTTGAAGTTTAATTTTACTCATCGGTGTTAGTGCCACTCTGACTGACTGTACTGCTGAGTTGACTGGTTTTTAAATGTCTGTCTGTGCCTGTGGCTTCTCCCAATAGTTCACACCCTCTCTCAGTGTCACTTAGCTGGCCCCATTGAAAGATGAACCCTTTGAAAAACAGCCTGTAAAATGTGTTTATAGCGGGTAGCAGGGCGGAGAGGTTATACAAGGGCTGAACTAGGAATTAGTGCGTTTGTGTTTTCGGAATGTCCTTATTGTGCTCACACACTATGAAATATCCAGCAGATTCCTTGAACTAATAAAGTTCCACATTTCTGTTTCAAAGCCTGAAAGCCTAGGAGTAAAAGAAAAATTGTGACTTTTAAAACTCTACATGCTAAAATCAGAAATTCTTATTCGGTTCTTTTAAAGAACAGCGGCTTGTTAGAAAAAAAAAAATCATGAAATGTTCCTACTGTTGAACAGCATTATTGATTCTGAAAACGGAAAACACTCGTATTTGGAATCTGTCTTTCAGCAAACTTCAGTACTCCCATACCTCACCTTCTACTTGTACTACAAGTGTTAAAATGTTGTAGCATGGCCTTCAGGAGTTTGGTCTTTGTTAGCTAATTGATGATCACAAACCTGGTGGAATGTAAGGTGGAAACACTTAGCAAAGACTTGTTTGATTTGGCAGCCTGAAAACTGTTATTAAAGGCTGTAGAAAGAATGTGGAATGGAAAGAGATCACTGATTTGGTCAACAGCGTTGCCGTGGTAAATCGGACTCCAGCTGAAGTTTATTTAATTTATACATCCTTGATGTATGATATAGTCTTAATAGTAATATACAGGCTTATATTGCAATCTCTTAGGCCTACATGGTGTACCTATATTTAAATAAACACACAGTAGCGGAGTTTATGCAGTGTCTTTTATTTTACACTTGTTTTTTTTATCGTTCATTTGTGGCTATTAACAACACTTTAAAAGAGAACCAAAAACCTGAAGAATAAATAAAAATGTTGTGCATCTTCATGTTTCCTCTATTGAGTGTCATTGCCAAACATAACACTATAGCAGCAGGAATCGGCGTACGCCCGTCCTACACCTGTTTTAGGTCGTATGCACATTTCATAAATGAGGGCCACTGTGAGCCTTTGTAGCACTATTACAGTATTCAGGATTCACTTTGTCATTTCACTAATAAGTAATTGCATACACAGAAGAAGCCAAAAAAGTGTTACTCATCAGTTTGTCATTAGTGCAATTAATAAAAACTTTAATTAGTTAAATTAATACAAGTTAAAAATAATCATAAATCATCTAAAATAGAACTAAAAAACAAACATTCAGGCGTGTGTGTGTGTGTGTGTGTGTGATTTGAAATGAGGCAAAATATGCATTGTAGATGCGGCATGCTTTTTCTGTTGCCACAGTAGGAGTGTGTGTGTGTGTGTGTGTGTGTGTGAGAGAGAGAAAGAATAGAGAACAAAGATGGAACATTTTTCAGTTGGAAGTCAGAGTGGTTAAGTAACATTACAGTGGTAGTTCCGTTGCCTACAAAACTACACACACACACACACACACGCCAAGTTGTTGGCTCATACAGAGCCAAAGGATGACATAATCACCTGCTCTCTCTTCCTCAGACAACACTCACAATAGTCATGCATAATATTTTATTGGCTTTTTGTGATTTGCCCATCACATTAGTCATTCTCAATATCCCTGAAATATCACATTTACATAATTAGCACACAAAAGAATCATGTTTTTCAAAGCTACGTGACAATCATTCTTCTTGTGTATGCATGCTGTTATTGTACACAACCACAATCAACCTGTAGCACAAAAACTATTAAACCATATTGATCAGGATGAGTAAACTGAGTTATTTACATGAGGCCTTGACGTGATAACTTTCTGTAAATAGAGTTCATTTGGACATGCACTGTATGGCAGGGAGAGGGAACCTGGTGAGCAGTTTCAGCGTCCCAAGTTCCCAATTTAATTGCCTGAATCATTTTCCCACTCTATTGGGAAGATTAGTTTATCCATTGTCCTCCGCCAACCCCATTGTGATGTCTTCTTAAAAGATTTGGTTCCAATCCATATTACACTTTTTGGGGAGCTATCAGTTCTAAATCTAATATGTAATAACCACCTCTTTGCCTCTTCTTTGGTGAGAATCCGACATCCCTAATCTTAAAGATCCATATACAATGATTATGTTTGCAATCCAAGCTGACATGGCACAATCTTATTCCAATATGTTCACGTCTGTCATTTTGCTCAGGCTCATAATCCAAATTTTCCCAATGTTCCTCCCAAGACTTTCCTCCAATAAAAACTAAATTAGAATCTGCTTTCTCTCCCACAGGCCACAGTTATATGCATAAGAAATACAACAAAGCCATAACCCTCAGACACTCTCTATAATATTCTGTTTTTAGCTGTGTATAGTGAAAATTATCTGTTTAGCTTACCACGGCACATTACCGTTATTTTTTTTATTTTTTTTAAATGCAGTGGGTCTATATTTCCTTGACAGTGGCAGGGAACAAAAAGGTACAATTATATAATATACTGTAACACAACATTGAATGCAACTTTATTTGATGTCATGATAAATTACTTTGTATGCTTATAATCAGATCTGTTTCTTTACAGTTGCAAAGCAAAGACTGGCTTCGGAAAATCATTTTGTTGAGAGGAAAAAAAAACACTTGGATGTGCGCTTAGTGTTTTTAAATTTATCTTTTGGTGGTTTTGAATGCAACATGGTGCTTATTAGCAGCTTGTTTAAGACTTGGGCTGCGGTCGAAAAGTCAAAAAAGTTACCTCCTATGTCCTTAACTAACCACTTTTCCTTAACCCCGATGGTAAACGTCATGAGGTCAAGGAAAGATGTGAAGGAGAATTGAAAAGGAATTAGGAAAAGACAACCGCGGTGCGAGGAGAATCCGACTGCCCTTACACTCGGCTGCGCTATCGCGCGACGGAGGATGTTATTGACGTGGTTCTGCCAGTGAAACTACGCAGTTCCGAGGGTGGACTACAGAAAGCGTATCTGGATACTTCCGCCCGTGGGTTCTCACTCTGTTGTTTCACACAGGCTCTATAAACGTGGACAAATATTACTGCATCAGCATTTTATTTCCCATCTTATTTTGCATTGATTATGTCTGTTCATATGAAGTATTCACTGCATGTAATTTCGTTAAAGCACTGAGCTGTATGCTGTTTCTTATATAGGTGTTCTGCAAATAACGTTTATTATCAATATTGGGTTCTCATGCTCACCCTACTGCCCACTCAGATTTATCCACATGAATGCTGATTATTGTAAGGAAATAATTGTTAAATGTATGCAAGATAAGCAGAACATGTTAGGCCTACGGAGCTACTGTACATATTGAATGTTCTAAGGGTCACATGGTTGCGGGTGGATGAAAGAAATACATTATTAATGAGGACAATATTCTCTAAACTGTAAACAAAGCAGAGCTAAGCTGTCCGCTGCTGCTCCTCTGTGCGCATTTACACACGAGGACAGCAGTCAGCAGTGTACTCCATTGATTATTTCAGTAGCTGAAAGTTGATTTATGTTTTCTCTGTCAAGTTTATAACTACAGTTTTTAGTTTTGCTGTTTAAATGTCCCATCATAGCATTACTGCGCGCATGATGTTTACAGTTACTGAAAGCAGCCTCTCTAAACATTACAGTAAATCTTAAAAAAAAAAGAAAAAGCAAAGGCCTACAGAGACTATAGAGGGGGAGTGAAAATAACTTTTTTGGGTTGGTGCGGGTGGTTGATTTAAGGTAACTGTTTTGGATGCTGCCAGAGCCGATCCGTGTCGGCTCACATAATAATACTTTCACAGTCCCACATGGCCAAAATAACTTTTCAACAAAACATATATTGAAATAAGCCACTGAGGGGCGAACAGGTGAACTTGTTTCAGACGCTGCTCTGGGCTAAAAATAAACCAATGTCCGGTGCTCTGTATAACTTTGGATTCAGCGATCCATTCATTCTCAGTTCTGTCCACACATGCTCACTGTAATTTTACGCGTCGGAGACGAGAGTAAAAACCAGTCAAACAGCACCATAAGGTACATTATCATTATTGTTAGATGTGTTGCAATGTCTCACGGAAAATAAAATGTACGCACAGGATTACGGCTGCCTGTTCTGTTGCACACCCTAATATTCTGAATATGAACGGCGAAATGGTGATGCGTTGCTTTAAATTACGCTGCCGCAAAGACTTGTGGGAAGGCAATTATCTCCTTTCCTTTTGTAAAGGCTGGTCCAGTGTATCCTATGCTAAAGGAGGTAACAAAGGAAGCACTGAAGCACTTTTCCTTATCACTTAGATAATTGTCTCTTATAATGGCAGCCACCTAACAACTCCCGGTCATTTCACTCCGTTAGGAACCTTCCTAACCAAAATTGACTATTCGACCGCAGCCTTAGTCTTCTCATTTAACCGCATGTGATTCTTCTGTAACTGTGCACACTCTTAGTTCTATCCTCTGTCAGTTCTTTCAAAATATTCTTTTAGCAAATTAAGACCAGTTAGGATTAGGTAATAATCAAAGCATTAGACAGACAGAAAACTAACAAAGAGGGCTTAGTCATGGGGTAAATATCCTTGTCCCAGGGCTTTGGCTATGTTGTGGTATGGTATGAAGACAATTTCATATCAATTCAATCCTCTGTGTCGTGTTGAGGAAACACTAATGTAGGAGGATGTTCAGTCTTGGCTCAGGCCTGCTGTGCACTGCCCTCCTGAGAGCCTGACCTGGTTGTGACCCATAATAGATGTTAGTTTCCGTGTGTGTGTTTAAGACACAAAGTGGCACCAGCAGCAGCAGCCAAAACAAAGGCAATGCTCTTTGACTAGTGCACACACACACGCGCACACACACACACACACACACACACACACACACACACACACACACACACACACACACACACACACACACACACACACACACACACACACACACACACACACACACACACACACACAGAAATGACTTTTTTACCCCCCACAGAGTGAGCCATGATGTTCCTGAAAGCCTTACCTGACTGACCCTTTTTCATCATACACACTGACTGCCTTTTATTGTCTGGATGATGGAGGCGAGGGGGGGGGGGGTTCCCTTCCTCTTGCAGCCCTTTTATTGAGGTTAATGCATTGTGACTAACATGGTGCTATTAAGCCTCTATGTCTCTTGCAATCTCTTTCTCTCTCAAACTCCTGTTTTTTTCTGTATGTTTGTGCCTTGGGTTTCCCACCATCTTTAAAAGGCCATGCTGCCTTGTTTCATCAGCAGTTATTCGGCTCAATGGCAAATTGTGAGATTCATTGCTCATTTTACAATTGTGATCAAGTAAGGTTTTGTTCTGTACTGGATACAAGTGTGGTCATTTAGAATAGTGATGCAACGGAGAATTATCACTTTGCCCAACCAGATTGGTTGGGAAAAATACTTAAAAAAACATAACTGTAAATATTCATCTGAATAACTCTTTTCTTTATTTCTTTCTCCTTCTCTCGGTCCTTGACCCCGCCCCCTCTCTCCTTTCGATCAGGTCTCCAGAGGGGCTAGATGGCCAACCTCCAGCTCTGCCCCCCAAACAGCTGAGCAGGAAGACCTTAAGCCAGATCATCCAGGCCCACTCCCAGCAGAGCCTCCTGGACAACCACCTTAACGAGATGTACGATGTTCCAGTCAATGCTGATAAGACCACGGTCAGTATGGCAACACAACACAGTAACACTCGTTACATATATAAAAAACAAAAAGTGAGTATGATGCCCAGTTACATAAAGCATTTAAATGAAATATTCATCCCAGTAGTCCTCGTCAACATCTTTGACAAAATATGGTGCACAAATTTAAATGCATGTCCTCAGGATATTTCGTTAAATGGATTGTTTTATATTTATGTGCATCATATATTTAGTGGGAATGCTGAGTCAGCAGCATTCCAACTATTGTTATTCTGTTCTTTCTTTTTATTCTTATTTATTCCGTACGTTTTTTGGCTCTCCGTAACTTCTGCATACTTTCAGCTATTAAAACCATTCAACTTTTAAAATCTTCAGCTCTTTCAGGAGATATGGGAATTCTTCAACTTTTTTTCTACTATTTATACTTTTTTTTTTAAATATTAAGCTTTTAAACATTTTATTTTAACATTAAAGTCAATGAGAGCTGGCTTCAAATCCTCTTCTGCTTCAAAATGTATCTCTTCCTACATTCTTTCACCTACAGACGTGATTCAAACTTTAAACTGTTGACAAAATATTCAGATATTCAGGAACTATTATGTGTTTTGATATCTTTTACAGTTTTTGTGAAAAAGCTGTTAAAGTTTAGTGTTCGTTTCAGGAAATTTTATTTATTAAACAGAGTGTGTATTGCGTGAGCTAGAGTGGATGATGTCATCGCCAGAGCACAGAGCTTTAAGGTAGTTACACACCAACCGGTAGACCGTCGGCAGAAAAGGCAGTCGGACTGATCAGTCGGGTCCCCGAGGTCCAAAAATGCCTCAGAACACACCAAAGAGACACCGACTTGAGCGTACGCTCTGCGCATGCGCGAAAGGTAATACGTCTCCATAGCAGCAGGCGGCGCTGCTCTGTATTGTTTCCATTAACAGTCTGATTGTTTCCCAGAAAATGAAAACCGGCAGCTGATTGAACGAACGCGTCACGTGGTCGAGTCACCGAACTCGCCAGACGGTCCGACAGCCGATAATCGGCTCTCTGTGTCAGCGCCCTTAAAAAAATTATCTTTGTCCCTTCTCTATAAATTGCTCTCACTCTCACAATTTTTACTTGTCATACACAATTTATTCATCAAACCGTAGGTATTTTTGTCTAGTTTCAGCCAATTTGCTCAGTTATGTGATATGACTTATACTTTTGGCTCGGTGAGCTTCCAAATGACAAGAGTTCCACATCTTCCTCCATTTGCTGCCCTGTTTAACATTCTCCACATTTCTGAGCGAAACGCAGAGCGAACCACTTTTGTAAATCGCTGATATGCCCACATTTCTAAGTTTATCAACATAAATTTTATATGCATACGTTCACAAAGGCCTTGTGGTGGTCACGATTACATCATTTGACTGATACCCCTTATCATTTTAGCAGTCTGAGCCTTTATTTGAGAGCTTGCTCTCAGTGTCTTTGAATAGCTACAGTGTGGCACAGGTGACAGTTTCAGCAGGTGACACGGTCGTTAACTGATTAAAGATCAAAGAGATCTCATCACAGAGATCAAAGGGTGTTTTCACTGGTCATACGTTACCATGACAACACTTTCACAGACAGTTGAATTGAATACTACTGGCAGTAATATGAACATTAGTTTATATCTTTTGCGTTCCACTTCTTTCTCTCTCTCTCTCTCTCTCCCTCTCCCTCTCCCTCTCTCTCTCTCTCTCTCTCTCTCTCCCTCTCCCTCTCCCTCTCTCTCTCTCTCTCTCTCCCCCTCTCTCTCTCTCTCTCTCTCTCCATTTGTGATTTCATCCATGTATATATCCCGCTTCTTTTCAGGCAATATATTCACCTCTCAGCTCAGAAAATAAATTCTTTTATATATTAGTGGTGTTATTCAACTTTTTAATGAAATTCATGTTAATTAAAACCATTCATACTTTTTCAGCTATTCTCACTACTTCAACTTCTTCTTACTGATTTAAACTATTCATCCAGTTTAGCTTTAGCAATTCAGCTATTCAGCATTCCCACGCATTTTCTGCAGGAAATGCATTTTCTAGTTTTTATTGACACACATAATTTGCAATTCAAATAAATGACAACCCAAGGTGCCTTCAATGACTACTTCTCACTATTAAAGAGGTTATTTTATTCTTTAAAAACTGTCTGTCTGTCAATTTAGTTTGTTTTGATGTTTTTCTGCCCCCTAGTGACCCAAAATCTATTTTTCACACTTTAAATCTTGATCTTATATTAAAGTGATGTGGCGTTGGCATTCCAGTCAAGTGCAAATTTACTCTTAATGCAACAGTAGAATGGGTTAACAATAAAAATTGTTTATCAACCAAAGTAATATTGCCTAGTGTAGCCGAAGCCAGTAGTTCTGTGCCCCAAAGGAGAATGGTATGGAGGAAAGCAGTATGTAAATTTGATGCATCTGTGTCCAATGTTGCTCTTGCAGTTAAATGGAGTTGTCCCTCATGATAATCTGGTCCTGATCAAGATGAGACCTGACGAACACGGACGTTTTGGCTTCAATGTCAAGGTGAGAGCTAATACTAGTTGGGAAACAATAGGAAAAAGTCTGTTCGTGGTCCTTCTATCTTTTTTGTTCCTTGGTTCATCTCGTCATCTATCTTTTCGTTTTCCTTCTTGTTTATGCCAAGTATTCAATGCTTGGCACAAATTGTCTGTATGCATCAAGACCAATTCCTTTCTGCTTGCCTAAACTGTTAACTCTTTCCTAGAAAGAAAGGAAATGTATGCCAGGCTTTGTGCTGTTAACTGATCCTACATCTGTGTGTTTTCTGTGTGTCTCCAGGGTGGAGCTGACCAGAAGATGCCCATCATTGTGTCTCGAGTGGCTCCGGGAACATCAGTAAGTCAACAGCCACCTAGTCAGTAGAGGACTACTACTACTACTACTACTACTACTACTGTATTTTCTTGTACTTGTGCTGAGCGTAAGCATGTGATATAACAAATGCAGCTTCACAATTAGCTGCTATTTTAGCATTCTCATGTTCTGAAGACATTTCTCCACATCACACTAAACATGTGTTACTAATCAAATAATGTTGTTATCTCACCATTCTTATTGTGCCTTCATTTGTCTTTTCTTTGGCTTTCTTTCTTCTCGTCCTTTGCCCTCTGTTTCCCTCTCCCTCTGCAGGCTGACCTGTGTGTGCCTCGCCTTAACGAGGGCGACCAGGTGGTCTTAATTAATGGACGGGACATCTCTGACCACACCCATGACCAGGTGGTCATGTTCATCAAAGCCAGCTGTGAGAGCCATTCTGGAGAGCTCATTCTATTGGTTAGACCAAACGGTGAGCTGTTACCATTGGTTGGATCTCCCATGTCACTTTTACCTGTTTAGTGAGTGAGGAATTGCAGAACTATGCCCAAGTGTTACCCCGATTACTAGGTTTGATGCTAGAATGGATGGTCCGGAGGGACCGGTGAAGGCATGACCCGCCCTACTCTGCCTCTGATTGGCTTACCCTGATAATCTTACCCTAACCTTCACCAACCTCACTCCTCATGCCTAAACCTAACCAACCAATGAACCCAACAGAGGTTGGCCATGCCTTTGCCCGTCCCTTGGGACCATCCATTCTAGCATCAACCATTTACTAGTCAAATAGCTGTTCTTAAACCCTTTACTAAATGTGTTTATAGAGTTCTTCCCTAATTTCCTAACTTGTTACAACTAGCTAATTTCAAACTAGTGATTTACTAATTTAACGTTGCTAGTGCTGCCCAATCAAAAGCAATCAACAGTGTGAACAGGAAAGCACTGTATCGCCACAAGCTGTAACATAACTGCCATAAATAACAACCTTTTGAACCATATTTCACAGGCTTCCTCAACAGATAGTTTGCTCTGTTGTCATGGAGATAGTTCAGTTGTCATCTTGCGACTAAAGTATGAAACTTTATCATGTCATGTATCAGGTCATCTAATTAGCAAGCTCTTTTTTTCAGTTGGTTAAGCCAGCTAAGGCACAGTTTAGTAACACGTATTCTCTCTATGTAAGAACTACTTGGTATAGTGCAACCCATTTTAATACAGTGATGCATGACTATCCACTTTGTAAGCATCTAAGTGATTATAACTATGCAAAGTGTAACACACGGACAGCTGGTGCAGCCCACATCTGAAGATTAACAGCTACACATCTGGTCACCAGGCTTGATTCTTCTTGTGGTCTTTGTGCACTGCTTAATCTCACCCTTTAAATTTTAAAGGAGATGTATGAAGCTGTACATTTTGCTTTTCTCTACATCTCAGCTGAATGTATTTGCCGTGTAGAGAGATGGCAAATCATAATCCTTTAATCAGCATAAGTGAAGGCGGAAGGGAGCTTTTTAAAGATGATGAAACATGGACATTCTTGGTATTTTAACTGGGTCAAAAAGGGATTTATGGATTCTCTTGTCTCTTATATCAGAGTAGATATAACGTTGCATCAATGTATTTATTAATCATATTATTTGATTTTGCTGTTCTTTCTTCCTTAAATTTAGGCATATAGATCAGGGATGTCAAACTCAACTTCACTAAGGGCCACACTGGAAAATGAGAATCACATCAAGGGCCAGACATGTATAGTTTGTTGCTTTTATTTCATGGAAAAAGTCAAATATCTTTAACTGTAATATTGCCTATATTATTGTCTCATATAGTCTTCTCAGTTACAGTTTACAGTTTGGTCGACAAAAATGTCAAAGAAAATGCCATAAACATAAAAAAACGACGTTAAAACGTAGAAAAAAGACAGCAAAAAAGCGTCAAAAACTTTAAGGAAAGCGCCAATAACAAAAAAGTGACAAAAACTAGGCAGGCCAAAATGTATTGCGAATCCAAATTAATATGGGCGCCGGATCATAGTTTGCTAGGGGCCGGGTTTGGCCCACGGGCCTTGAGTTTGACATGTGTGATATAGATGAACTTTATATTCAGTGCTTTGGTTGTGACTTTTAATGTTTTTTTTGTTTTTTTTAATCTTGGATGTTTTCTTTCTTCATTATGTACTTAATGTAAATCACCTCCCCCGGGCCTCAGCCTACATAAACAGCTGTATGTACTGTATATAAACCGTGAAATATTTCTTCTCTGTCCCATTCAGCCATCTATGACGTGGTGGAGGAGAAGGCAGACTCGGAGCCAGATTTTCAGTATATTCCTGAGAAGTCCCCTCAGGACCCCACCCAGCTAGACCAGCATGCTTTGAGGGACTCCATGGTCACACTGAAGGAAGGCCTGAGTAGTGGAGCCATACTGGCACAGTTTGATGTAAGATGAAAGACATAGAGATCAACGCACACATGAATAGATAATGGTGCATATATACTCACACAGAGATACACACAAACTTGTGGGAATACTTTTTGATTGATTGATTGAGTAGTTTTATTTTCTTGAGCATTTGTCACACATTTCTTTCCTCCTTTCCTTATTCCCATAGCTTCCTGTCCTTCATATCATATTCACTTAACTAGCTTCCTGTTTAAGCTCTTTGTTGTGCTTTTACTGAAGAGGAATGTTAGATATACACACACACACACACACACACACACACACACACACACACACACACACACACACACACACACACACACACACACACACCCATAGATTCATAAATGAACCCAAAGTCATTGCACGATAGCACTGATGCACACAATGCTTTAAATGTTTTCACACATTCGAACTCTCATAGAAGTTTAGCACCTATACTTATGCAGCGTTTACTGATCTTCTTCCTGTTACTACAACTTTTAATATAAATTGATGTTCCTTTTCTTACAGCAACTGTACAGGAAGAGGCCGGGGATGACCATGCTGTGTGCCAAATTACCTCAGAACGTTTCCAAAAATCGCTACAGAGACATCTCTCCATGTACGTGGTTGCACACTGTTGTCTATATCTGTCGGCTTGTGCGTTTAAATATGTACCGACGTTGTTCTTTTCCACGATACTCTCTCCTCCATGCGTTTTTTTCTTCTTCTTCTTCTTCTTCTTCTTGAAATCTTTTCTTTCTTCATTAGTCAATTGTTTATTTGTTTTTCTGGAATCTTACCCTCTTTTTCTCTCCCTCTGCAGATGATGCCACGCGGGTCATTCTGAAGAGCACAGATGACTACATCAATGCAAATTACATCAATGTGAGTTTGTTCCTCCTCATTTTTCTCTCCGTCAATAGCTCTGCGTTTTGCTCGTTTGAGGCATGGTGGGTGGTCTGTTTTGCTAACCATCCAAACACATGTTGAAACACTGGTCGCCTGTACTGGTGAATGAATTAACCACATGAGCTTTACAAGCGAATAACATTGTGAGTTAATGTTTTGCATGTTTTTGAGTCAGCCAGTGAAGCTATCAGCAGCTTATGCACGCTATTAATTTAAGCCGCGTGCGTGCATGCTTGCGTGTGCAGTGCAAAGTTAAGAACCCACAGGCTTGGCTCTTTCCACTCTCTCAGCCTTTTGGGAGGGAGGGTGGACAATGAGTCTGTCATAGCGGATGTATGCAATGTTCCCTTTACCTCTTTCAGCTTTCATGGCAGGGATAAGATCTTTTTGCTTCTGGCGTACGGCCTCAGTAGAGTCGTCATTTAGGAAGATGTCAGTTCCTTTCAGTTCATGTCCCCTGTCAAGAACGGCCATCTTATCCTTGAATTGTAAGAATTTCACCACTATTGCCCTGGGTTTGTCACCTGAGTTGGTTCCCATCCTGTGGGCTCACTCCACCTATATCATCTTTTCATCCATCTGTAGCTTTACAGCGAGCATCTCACGGACCTTATCCTCAGATTCCTCCCAGCTCTCACGTGGGGACTCAGGAATGCCTTCTACAATTATATTATTCCGTTTTGATTGACCCTCAAGGTAGTCTGCTTTTCCAATCATTGTTAAAACTGATTCACACACGGTACTGATGTCTGTGCGTGCGTCTTTGTTTTTTTTGTATTTAACTCCCTGCAAGTCTCTTGTAGGTCTTCTACTTCTTTTTGGGAAAACTGCAAACTGATCTTTCGGTTGTGGACCTCTTTAATCATATCATCCGTTCTTGCTGCGTCAGCAACTGCATGTAGACAATCTTTTTGTTGCTTTAAAAGATCTCGTACCTGTGCTAGACTGACGTCGTCCTCTCCTTTCGGTTTGGGTGTCGTGGTTAGAGCGTGGGCTGACGCTGCTCCATGTAGTTCCAGCCGGGGCAGGTAGCAGGACAGACATTGTAAGCATGAGGACACTCGTCTCCGCCTCTCATTCGTCTAATCAACCATCTACATCCACTAATACATTTCCTCATCAATGTCATCATTTATTAGACAGAATACATCCTGCTGCCTATTGTCAATCTGATAGTGCCCAGGCATGGTTAAAAATGACAAGACGCCCAGTTGTTATTCACATTTAATTTCTATTTGCTCTGTACGTAAAGGACAGGAAAGTTTGGATATTCATCCTCTGAGCAGTTGGCATTGATACAAATTTAGAGGGAATGATGGTCTGATGGTTAAAGTAGTTTCCTGTGAATTGTTTTTTTTCTCGATCGCGCCCCATTGTGTGGTAAAAAGCATCCAGGAAAACACATTTATTAGACTGATGTGACATGAGAAGAATCTCCTTGACAACCTGATTTTATTTTTTAAATGGGACATGTTTGGCAGTGCTATTTTAGAAGTTGGAACAAGACGGCCAACTAATATACCTGTGTTTATTTAACCCCGTGCTGCTGTTAACATTGGTGTTATGGGATGGCATTCAATTACTTTGTGTCATGATGATAATGTTACTAGGTCTGACCTTGTTAAGTGACTCAGAGGCTTATATAAAGGAGACCAACCGCTGCGATCTCACCAGCAAGTTCAAGTATCGAAGAGCATGTCTGAAAGGGGCTTGATTTCTTTTTTGGCCAACGTTGAAGTGGTTGTACCTTTTTAGGGAAACCTGAGAACATGTAGCTCTCTGCACTGCTGAAAACACACAAAGCACATCCTTTCAGCTGAAAATAATTTAAAAAGAGAAGCTGTAAAGAGAGATCCTTGCAACCTAATATCTCTGTATCTCAATATGTGTGTCTCTCTCTCTCTGTAGATGGAGATTCCAGCCTCGAGTCTTATAAACCGCTACATAGCATGCCAGGGCCCCTTGCCCAACACCTGCCCCGACTTCTGGCAAATGACATGGGAGCAGGGCTCATCTATGGTGGTCATGCTGACGACACAGGTCGAGAGAGGACGGGTATGTAGAAGAATTCTTCGAAGACGAGGACTGGAAACCACATATGGACTGCAGCATGTTGGAGAAAAAAAAAAAAAAAGAAATGATAATGGGGAAAAAATCAAAAACCTTTACTGTACATGTGGCACTGCTGGACGCAACTACACAATAAAGCCTGGCACTCAAACATAAAGAGAGGGCTGCGTCGCTTTAAATTTAGCTAGCCTGATAAAACCTAGCTTTGCCGTTCGTAGAAATCCCAATCTCTGATACTGAGTGAGTCTGTTTAGTGCCAAAATATAATGGCTGTGTATCATGAAATGCACGTCTAGGTGAGATACTTAATGTCTGTTCTTCTGTCAAAATATTTCAGCATTTACAACACACTGCAAAAAGGTGTTTACTGTTAAAACAATAGAACTGAGATCCCTTAATCATCAAACTAGGTGTGAATTTTCAAAAAGAAAACGTGCATAGTTTACTAATCTTGACATTAGAAAGAAATGTTTATTTGCAAAAGGAAAGGCCTGTGAT